>NC_083772.1:35296673-35441673 GCF_963514075.1 Conger conger | reverse complement strand
AAACGCCTCATTGTAGATCTGTCTGCTCCCCATTCAATCGATGACGTCCAAAGCATTAATAACCCAATTCCCTGAGAACATTTCTCGCTCTTCTGTGCTACAGTAGATCACGCCGTACAATTTATTCAATCAGCCGGGGAAGGCGCTTGGTTAGGAAAAGCCAACATCACAGACGCTTTTAGAATTATGCCTCTTCATCCATCTCAGTGGCATTTATCCGAAGTCAGTTGGCATGATAAATTGTATTTCGCTATAAGGCTTACTTTTGGTTGCAAAAGTGTATTCAGTTTTGAGACAAGGGTATAATCAATTGTAAAAAACTGTGTCCCTAATAGTGCTCAGTGAGTATACGTCCACATATACGCTATCATAAATAGACACACACACACACACACACAATTATACATTTATACATACACACACGACACACACAATTATAAATGCACACATACACATACACTCACATAGAATTATACATACATACATACATACACACACACACACAAAGAAACACACAATTATTCATGCGCATATATACACACGCGCACACACAATTCTACATACACACACACACACTGACCATAATCTGCACTTTTCTTGCATGTCATTGCGTGTCTGCTGATCAAAGTCGATAAGCAGCCCTCGTTCTTCAACACTATTTGACTTCAGTCTCTTGCTCGTCTGACTAATGGTCTGAACCTTTATGCATATCATAAATCTCATAATATTCCCATGGCTCGGGAAAGGTTTACGTGGCGGTAATGGCCCTATGAAGAAAGCCACATGGCAGGTCAGGTCAGGCGGTCAATAAGACCGAATGAATATTTCTCCCCACACCGGAGTAATTGGACCTGATGCCGATGAGCCCTTGTGCATCTTGCATGTGTTTCCACAGAGGTTAATTGGGTTTAATCATTGATTTTGGCCTTAACACTGGCAGCTGCTGTGTTTGCAGGAGTGGAGGTGCATTTTAAACATTCCGCTTGCAGTCTTAGATTCATACAATTCTGGTTGTTTTTTTAATTGCAGTTATTTGAATTTGGAAAAGGCAGTTGTGTGCCTAGGTACAAGGTCTAGGTCCAGTCCTGGCCGTGTCACTGCCAAAATGTGCCTTGCGTGTGATTGTTGGGTGAGGTGTTATTGGTTGTCCTAGATTACCTAGAGGAGGGAAGGGTTTTGATCAAAATTGATTCCAAGGGGGGGGCTCATTCCAATCGCTTATTTTTCTCCTTTTTCAGAGGATGGGGCAGGGAGGAGACAGGCCTGGTTATAAGGACAGAATAGTGTAATAAAGAGGCGAGAGAGAGAGACCCACCCAACATGGGTCTGAGCATGTCCAATTCCCAACCCACTTTGGAATGGCCAATCATCTGCAGCCACAGCCACTTTCATGCACCAACCCCACGGCCCATTCAGGAGAATGTATGTTTTTGGTCCATTCAGGAGAGTGTATGTTTCTGCACCATTCAGGAGAGTGTATGTTTTTGGTCCATTCAGGAGAGTGTATGTTTTTGGTCCATTCAGGAGAGTGTATGTTTTTGGTCCATTCAGGAGAGTGTATGTTTCCGCACCATTCAAGAGAGTGTATGTTTTTGGTCCATTCAGGAGAGTGTATGTTTTTGGTCCATTCAGGAGAGTGTATGTTTTTGGTCCATTCAGGAGAGTGTATGTTTCTGCACCATTCAGGAGAGTGTATGTTTTTGGTCCATTCAGGAGAGTGTATGTTTTTGGTCCATTCAGGAGAGTGTATGTTTCTGGTCCATTCAGGAGCGTGTACGTTTCTGGCCCGTTCTGGAGAGTATATTTTTCTGGCTCATTCAGGAGAGTGTATGTTTTTGGTAAAACAGAGAAAAAGGTACCACTGACATCGACATTGCTAATCTAATTAGAAATTGTTATCAAAATGTTATCAAATCATTATCAAAGCTTGGGAAGAACAGGCTTTCACAGGTTTTCTTTTAAAAGAAGAGTGCCAAGAGAAGAAAGAGTATACTTTCTTATATATATTATATAAATGATATATAATTTGAATCTCAGATTAAAGAAGCCAGAAATCAATTCTCAATAGAGTCATCGTTTCTTCCACTTGAAAGTTAAGTGCATATTTTACAGTAACAAAAGTAATGAAAAGTAACATGATTGCGACTTCAGTTCTCTTTAACGTTGTTAGAATTATGCTTCTTATGTAATGAACACACCAGGGTGATGCCATCGTAAATGGACCATTGTGTTTGGTACACTCATAAAGTAGTGCTTGCACACAGACCCTGCCTCTTCCACCACGCTTTCCCATCAGAACTGCTTTGAGTGAAAACAAAGCTCCCAAAACAGCAGACTTAAACAATCCTGTGATTGTGGTGTTTCTCATGCACATGTCATTCAGCTATATGCTGCAATTCACCTGTGCATAGAGTTCTGCTGAATGTATTTATTTCAGTTAGAGCAGCGCAAATGAACTGATGTTTGTAGTTGACTTTTTCCCCCCAAAAAGATTGTTTGACATTAAAGAGGTTTAAAGTCGAACCAAAACAAATGTGTGAACAAACCGGTAAATTCATGGAATATATGCCATTTCAAATACAATGCATTATTACTGTATCTACATATGTGTAAGTCACATAAGATTCATTTCTTTCATCCAGAAAGATAAAAACAAAAAGATATGAGAACAAAAAATATTAATTAATATGATTAAAAATGTGAAAAATTGTAAAGCAAGATGTATGTCCACATTATGTTAACATACACAATGAATAATTTTTTGTAAATTTCAATCACACTGATGAATGTCCTCTGGTGTAACTTGCACAGAACTTTGAACGTTTATTTACAAAATATAAATCCACTAAGTCCAATTGCCATCAATAATCATTGGCTTCATTTCACAGATTACTATTTTATTTTTTATTGAACTCATGAATATAACAACAATGCCCCACCCCTTAAAAATCCTTAAACCATCAGCTGTTTCCCACGGAGACCCCTGGTCCACCCACAGCCCACCTTCCAGCTGTTTCCACAGATTCCCCTGGCTCCGCCCACAGTCCACCCATCAACTATTTCCATGGATACCCCTGGCTCCACCCACAGCCCACCTATCAGCTGTTTCCACAGATTCCCCTGGCTCCGCCCACAATCCACCCATCAACTATTTCCACGGATACCCCTGGTTCCACCCACAGCCCACCTATCAGCTGTTTCCACAGATACCCCTGTATCTGAGGAGTGGACTGTGGCTTCTCCCACAGTCCACTCCTCACATACAGGGTTTCTGTGAATCATCTGTCTGTGGGCTTCCCATGATGCTCTCTGTCTCTAATTTCTCTCAGATGGCACATACATGTTACAGTATTGCCAAGGCCTACAGGACGGCAATGAATAAACAGTAATATGAATCATGCAAGAACAGGGGTAATAATGATCTGATCCATAACTAAATTTGACAGATGAATTCAAATCAAGGTTTTATTTCATCTAACTTCTTCCCTTCTCCTGCTTTCCCCCTCCTCTCCCTCTCCCTTTTCTTGCCCCTCTGTTTGTCTGTCTCCCTGGTGGCCATAGCTTCCTGTGGAGGACTGATTCGGAATGCCACAGTGGGCCAGATTGTGTCTCCTGGTTTCCCCAGCAACTACAGCAACAACCTGACCTGCCACTGGGTCCTGGAGGCCCCGGAGGGGCACAGGGTACACGTGCACTTTGAGAAGGTGGCCCTGGCCGAGGATGATGACAGGTACACGCCCACTCTAACCCTGGTACACACCAACCCTGCCCCTGGTACACACCCACCCTGCCCCTGGTACACACCCACCCTGCCCCTCGTACACACCCACCCTGCCCCTGGTACACACCCACCCTGCCCCTGGTACACACTCACCCTGCCCCTGGTACACACCAACCCTGCCCCTGGTACATGCCCACCCTGCCCCTGGTACACACCCACCTTGCCCCTGGTACACGCCCACCCTGCCCCTGGTACACACTCACCCTGCCCCTGGTACACACCCACCCTGCCCCTGGTACACACCCACCCTGCCCCTGGTACACACCCACCCTGCCCCTGGTACACACCCACCCTGCCCCTGGTACACACCCACCCTGCCTCTGGTACACACCTCTGGTTGATTGTACTCTTCAAGGGTTCTGAATTTCTGTATGTTTACACTAGGACTCGGAACAGTACTGTCCTCTCAGGTCCACTTTTGCACTTGTGCTTGTGTTTGATTTGCACTTTGTTGTATGTCGCTCTGGATAAGAGCGTCTGCTAAATGCCACATAATGTAATGTAATGTACACACCCACCCTGCCTCTGGTATACGCCCACCCTGCCCCTGGTACACACCCACCCTGCCCCTGGTACACATTCACTCTGCCCCTCTTCTAGGGCTGGGCGATATAGTATAACAATTATTTTTGTAAGAGCAGTAACTCCGGCATGCAGCGTTAGATTTCTTAATCATGCCTCATGCGGTAGCACACCTTGCCACACTGCCGCATGCCAACGATAGTTGTTATAGCGGTAAAAAAACGATTTGATGTGCTGTGATAGCCATATCTCCCACCCCGACCATGTTCCACCCCCTGCTCCCTCCTCCCTCCTCCCACTCCCGCATGCGCTGTGTGCGTGGCCCCCGAACAGTAAATATGTTCAGTATGAGCAGTAAATACTCCTGCGGTAAATATGGCTGGACTTTATCGCGGTCTTAAACCTCCATATCCCAGCCTCCTCCCGGCAGCGCAGTGAGGCTCATGTATCTGCCGCGGAAATAAGGGCAGCACGGGCTCTGAGTTCAGCGCAAGGCCACAGAGGCAGGTCTCCGCCGGTCTCCATGGGAAACAGCATGTGGGCACAGCTTGGGTTGGGCTGGATTCTTTGATAAGTGTCCTATCCTTGTTGCAGTGGGAGAGAAGACTGTTTTAGTGGTCCATTCTGGGGAGTGTAAACAGGCTGTGTTAATGTAGTGTTCAGTGTAAACAGGCGGTGTTAATGCAGTGTTGAGTGTAAACAGGCTGTGTTAATGTAATGATCCGTGTAAACAGCCTGTGTTAATGTAGTGTTCTGTGGAAACCAGACGTGGTAACACTGTGTTCAGAAATGTCTCTCTGTCTTCCTGCTTTTCAAGGTTGTTGATAAAGAACGGGAATAACATCGACTCCCCGCCCCTGTATGACTCATACGAGGTGGAGTACCTGCCCAACGAGGGCATCGTGAGCTCCGGCCGGTACCTGTTCATCGAGCTGACCACTGACAGCTCTGGCAGCTCCACCGGGGCCGCCATCAGATACGAAGGTAACACCCCACCTGAGTAACCCATCCTAACAACCTACCCTAACAACCTGTCATTGCCACGCGCCCTAACAAACCAACGCGGGTGCTGGTGTTGGTTTACCTCGTAACGACCCATTGCGAGGCCAGCTGTAGCATCACAATGCACGACTCAGTGCGAAAGCAGCCGCTCCGTTTTGTTAAGCAGCCCATTGAGCAGATGAGCGGGAGAGGTCTTTCACAGCTGCATCCGTCATTCAGCTGCGAGCAGCGCTGTTTAAGCAGGTCTTTCACAGCACAGCGGCAGCTGGAGCGGCAGCCTTGCCTTGGGTCGTCCACGCAGGGAGGAACAGTGTACCAGCATGTGACTGTTAAAATTATACACATAACTGTAAACTGATGCGTTGTGTTATTCTGGTTGTTGTTGGCATGAGCTGGTTTACATGCTTTATTGATGTTGTGCTTACGTTGCGGCTCTGAGAATATTGTTAGCCAGCTCCGGTACTTTTGCTTGCTTAAGTGAACGAAGAAGCCCCTGTTACAAACCGCCCCAATATCACAACATGAAAATGTACTGTAATAGCCCGTCCACACCAAGGACTATTACTGCAAATAATTGCTATGGTGAGAACGATATGAGCTCTCGATAAAGTTCTGTAAGTAGCCATTTTGAACATGAAGCCTTGTCAATTTAGATGGATTTTTGGCTGTAAGTGTTTGTTTTGTTCCCACAGCTGGAAGAAATCACTCTGAAAGCGATCCCAAAGATATTGTTTGTCACTGCGGTTGTCGTAATAATTGATAGGATAGTCACCATCCACTTGTACCCAAATGTACTGCAGTAAGGAACTGAAGTGAGGATCTACTGCACTCTCCTAATGACCTCAGCTCCTGAAGCTCTAACTGGTCATCGCAGCTGTGAGGTCATAAAGGAGATTGCTATGGAAACCTGGGGAGATGGAATGCCTGTGATTAGGAGTCACCTTGAGGTTGTGCTCCTGTCCATGCTGAGCTTCTTCATAAGCGTCAGAATTAATGAAGCTTGCGACCCCTCGTGACCCCCTATGACCCCTGGTAACCCCCCCCCCCCATACTATAACCCTTAGAATAGCTGAAAATGGTTCCATCCACAGAGCAACTCACCTCATAACCTCACCTTCACTCCTTACCTCTCTTTCTGAGAAAATGCCTCTCTATACCCTCCCACTGTCATGGCCTCTCTTCTCTGCTCTCTGTGGCAGAACAAGCAGAGCGGAAATCAGATAAAGCCCAAACAGACACAGCCAGACAGGGGTAATCGCCACAGAGTTTATCTGCACATTCAGGGAGGGCTGCACTCGCTTCTGATTCATCACTCCATACTGTCAGCTTCTCCATCCTTCCTGAGACTGCCCCTGAAAGGCAGACCTGGGGCGTCACTATCCAGTCAACTCACAGATGAAAAGCTTTGGCTGTATAAGGTGAACTCACAGATGGAAAGCTTTGGCTGTATAAGGTGAACTCATACATGAAAAGCTTGTGGATTTGGCTGTATAAGGTGAACTCACAGATGAAAAGCTTTGGCTGTTTAAGGTGAACTCACAGATGAAAAGCTTTGGCTGTATGAGGTGAACTAACAGATGAAAATGTTGTGGGTTTTGCTGTATAAAGTGAACTCACAGATGAAAAGTTTGTGGGTTTTGCTTCATAAGGTGAACTCAAAGATGAAAAGCTTGTGGTTTTGACTGTAGGAGGTGAACTCACAGATGAAAAGCTTGTGGGTTTGGCTGTAGGAGGTGAACTGAAAGATGGAAAGCTTTGGCTGTATAAGGTGAACTCACAGATGAAAAGCTTTTGCTGTATAAGGTGAACTCATAGATGAAAAGCTTGTGGATTTGGCTGAATAAGGTGAACTCACAGATGAAAAGCTTTGGCTGTATAAGGTGAACTCACAGATGAAAAGCTTTGGCTGTATAAGGTGAACTCACAGATGAAAAGCTTTGGCTGTATAAGGTGAACTCACAGATGAAAAGCTTTGGCTATATAAGGTGAACTCACAGATGAAAAGCTTGTGGGTTTTGCTTTATAAGGTGAACTCAAAGATGAAAAGCTTGTGGTTTTGACTGTAGGAGGTGAACTCAAAGATGAAAAGCTTGTGGTTTTGACTGTAGGAGGTAAACTCAAAGATGAAAAGCTTGTGGGTTTCACTGTAGGAGGTGAACTCACAGATGAAAAGCTTGTGGGTTTGGCTGTATAAGGTGAACTCACAGATGAAAATGTTGTGGGTTTTGCTGTATAAAGTGAACTCACAGATGAAAAGCTTGTGGATTTGGCTGTATAAGGTGAACTCACAGATGAAAAGCTTTGGCTGTATAAGGTGAACTCACGGATGAAAAGCTTTGGCTGTATAAGGTGAACTCACAGATGAAAATGTTGTGGGTTTTGCTGTATAAGGTGAACTCACTGATGAAAAGCTTGTGGGTTTTGCTTTATAAGGTGAACTCAAAGATGAAAAGCTTGTGGGTTTGGCTGTATAAGGTGAACTCACAGATGAAAAGCTTTGGCTGTATAAGGTGAACTTACAGATGAAAAGCTTTGGCTGTATGAGGTGAACTCAAAGATGAAAAGCTTTGGCTGTATAAGGTGAACTCACAGATGAAAATGTTGTGGGTTTTGCTGTATAAAGTGAACTCACTGATGAAAAGCTTGTGGGTTTTGCTTTATAAGGTGAACTCAAAGATGAAAAGCTTGTGGTTTTGACTGTAGGAGGTGAACTCAAAGACGAAAAGCTTGTGGGTTTGGCTGTATAAGGTGAACTCACAGATGAAAAGCTTTGGCTGTATAAGGTGAATTCACAGATGAGAAGCTTTGGCTATATAAGGTGAACTCAAAGAGGAAAAGCTTGTTAGAGGTCAGTTAGGAGAATGGACACGCTCAGCCCAGTTTGGCATCCAGGGCGATCAGGCAATGAAGTAAAGCCTCCTATTCATTCTACTGAGTGTAAAATCTCTTTTGTCCTGATAAACAGAGGGTTGATCTGCAGTGGCAGGGGCCTCATGACTGGTGAGAGGACAGCACATGAAATGCTGTCTTTCTCCCTTTGTATTCCGTTAATGAACTTTTAAACCCCACGGCCCTTGCTGACCTCTGATTAGCTGTGATAGGTTGCAGTGGCCGGGGGGCGGGGCAGATGAAAGTGCTGTGTAACACATTTGGTGCATTTTTCTCTCTCTATTTTTGTTTAACTTTCTTTGTGCTGTACCTCTGCTGCTGTGCGCCCATGCTGTAAGATCAGTAAGGCAGTAAGACTCTTTCTCCTTTTCATCACTGCAATTATATTCCTTTTTTGCTTTTATATAATGCTCTCCACGGTGTCCCAAGCAAAGCACATTTCAGTCGCTTACCTGTGGACCATATAAATGTACAAGAAGAGACACCAGAAGCCTTTTTCCCAGAATGTTCTGCATACCTTGCTGATAATTCCCGCTGACACCAATCTAAACTGGTCAAGCAGGTTTAATCTCTGTTTTCAACACTTTTAGATCTACAGATCAGCTATGTATAGCTAGAAGTGTTGAAAACACAGCTTAAGCCGTCTAGAACCATCTTATATTTCCAGTCCAGTCTTAGCTGGAATTTTCAGCAGGTTACACAGCCCTGCCACATAGTGTTTGGCTCACACTCGTAGCCATAAACTTTATTACACAGCGCTTTTTACACTGTCGTACAAAGCTCTTTCGAATAATGGAAAAACGCAAATGCTGGGAAAAGTAATTCAAGAGGCAGTCAGCATGAAATGTGGATGTGGATAAGCTCATTAGGGCTAAGCTAGTGCAACACAAACAGGAGCTTTAAAGCAAACACCAGCGATAAAAATCTCACAAAGAAGGGGAATAATTAAAGGAAAGTTTCCGAAATGGGTTTTAAAAGGTGTCAGCAAAGTTTGTGTGTTCCTGAAGATTAGAAACCTGCATGTAGATGAGGTCACCATCTCGTTTTTAATGGCCCGTGCGAACACGAAAAGGACCACACGCTGAACCTATGTGGAGCATGTAGCGGTGTTTACATTTAGGCGAAAGCGTATACCCACACCACTGCTTCTTTCAGGCATCAAAAGCGCCCGTAATGATCGGATTCCATGTGCGTGGAACCAGGTGTGTTTGATATGTGCAGGGAGACCAGGAGAGGGGGGTAAATGAAGAAAGGACGGAGCTGTGTGCAGAACGTGGGAGAGATGATTCGCAGCGCTGTGGCTGAATAATTCACGCTCAGTGGGGCAAGATGAGAGAGGGGGGAGCAGGTGTGTTTAATTGGCCGATTCCCTCGCTTTACCTGGTGGATGGAGCGGAGGGGAATGCTAAACACTAAAGGCCTGAAGGCTTGGCAGCTTCAAAGCCGGTGTGTTCAGAGCTTTTCTAATAATATTCATCATCATCATCATCATGAATCAATCATCATCATGCATAACTACACACCCAGGCTTCTTCAACCCTTTTTTATGAATTTCAGGTCATTTAAGTTCTTATCCACAGCCACATGCACTCATTTTTTTACAGTTTTTTTAGACCTAGAATCAATTTGATATTTGTTGAAGCAAAAGCAAAAAAAAGTAGAGTACCTTTGCTGGACACAGCATACCTGGGAATGCATGCAAGCCCAGGTCACTAACTATTATACCACACTTCTCTGCTGAAGCTAGGTTTTGACCAGTTCAGGCCAGCTTGACATGGTTTGACCAGCTCAAGCTATGTTTTGAAACAGCTTGTAGCCACCTAGACCAGCTTTATGACCAGCTACGCCATGCTGGTTGACCAGCTCATACCCGGCGAGACAAGCTTTATGGCCAGCTTAGTCATGCTGGTTGACTAGCTCACACCCAGCTAGACCAGCTTAATGGCCAGCTCCATTTTCAAGCTGGTCAAGCTGACATAGCTGGATTGTACAGCAGAGTTCTGCAGTGTTCCCAAACATCTTGACTAAAAAACAGTTTAATTTAATTTACCATCTAATTAAACCAAGCATGTGTCTGTGGAATGTGAGTCAGGGGCTGGTTTATAGTTATTTCTGCAGACTGATCAGATGATGGACATTATGTGGGAGATCTGAGTGGGCCTATGCATTACAGAGCTCTGCATTGCGGAGCGTGCTCACCAGCAACCAATCACAGCACGGCTCTGTTGCAGGCTTCTGCCTCACAGACCACTTCACTGCTGACCGCGCTCACCAGCGACCAATCAGTATGGCTGTGATGTTTCGGCAACGCTGCTGTCCAATCAAGAGACGTAGTCTAAATGACGGTGGAGGACTGCAAGCGTGTCAAGAGAATGGAGTGATTCAGACTAGTGGTACAGAGACAAATGCTAAAGGCAGCTCGTTCAGAAGTGAAGAACGCTGGCTCTTTCCTCAGCTCCACGGAGTATGACTTCCTGCTTCATTATTAGGGACAGCCAATCAGCAGGCAGAAGACCCATCGAGAGTTAGAGCGCTGCCAGATGGAGATAAAGGGGAATAATTAACAGTGAGGTCATTGCTAGTAACGAGACACGGAAGAGAGCTGAATTTATGAATGAGCATTTAGCTGTGTTTAGAGGCTGTTTTTGCAGCGATTTACCGCGACACGCTCACAACAAGGTTAGATGTGCAGCGACTGAGTGCAGCACAGTCAAAACAGCACATTGTAAAAATCCCTGCTGCAGTAAGCACACTGTCACACACAAGCACCAAGCTGAAGGGGAACATTAATAAAATGAATGGCTTTGCTTTTGTGGACAAAAGCTGCTGATGAGTCAGGAAGTGTCTGTGTTTCAATGTGTGAAGCCTTATGTCTTTTATTAATGCTCTGTATGAGGATGACCACAAAAAGGAAAGTGTTTATGAACCAAAAATAATGTTATGTTATTTCATGTGGACGACGGATATCCCTGAATCTTATTGAATAAAATATAATTCAGTAAATAATCTGTAGGCTTTTTCACACCTGTGTCACCTTATCCCTTTAGACAGTCATATAATTCCTGCAGAATTGCTGGTTGCCCATTTAAAAATAAATTTGTCCTTGCCAGTATTCAAGACTAGGCATTCTTTCAAATGCTTAGGCTAGCATCTAGGCTAGCATTAATCAGAATCTAAAAAGTTTTGCTTTAAAAGCTACATCTGCTAGCACGTTGTAACAATATGAACACATCATCTAACATTCAGGAGTAAAGCTGAAAGTTTTCTGATAAAGTACAATAAACAGTAACACTTGTTTTTGGAATTGTGTGTGCTGCCTTTGGGTGAAGTAGCCACAGGCGAATGGAGTCTGAGGTCACACAGGTGGGTGTGTGTGTGTCAGGTGCCTTTGACCTGTTATATATAAGCCAGTGGGTGACTGAGCAAGGCATGTGTGTGTGTGTGTATATGCATGTGTGTGTTTCCTCACAGCGTTTGGCCCAGGTTGCTGCTATGAGCCCTTTGTGAAGTACGGGAACTTCAGCAGCAGCGACGCTTCTTTCGGGGTGGGGGCGGTGGTGGAGTTCTCCTGCAATCCGGGGTACACCCTGGAGCAGGGCTCCGTCACCATGGAGTGTGTGGACCCCCCCGACCCGCAGTGGAACGAGACTGAGCCTGCCTGCCGAGGTTTGTGTGTGTACCGGGACGAACCCTTCCCCTAACCCTGACCCTGACCCTAACCTTAACCCTTACCTTTACCCTTACCCTTACCCTTACCCTTACCCTTACCCTTACCCTAACCTTTACCCTTACCCTTACCCTTACCCTAACCTTAACCCTTACCCTTACCCTTACCCTTCCCCGAAATCTGACCCTGACCCTAACCTTAACCCTTAACCCTTACCCTTACCCTTACCCTTACCCTTACCCTTACCCTTACCCTAACCTTTACCCTTACCCTTACCCTTACCCTTACCCTTCCCCGAACCCTGACCCTGACCCTAACCCTGACCCTGACCATAGCCTTAACCCTTACCTTTACCCTTACCCTTACCCTTACCCTTACCCTTACCCTAACCTTAACCCTTACCCTTACCCTTACTCTTACCCTTCCCCGAACCCTGACCCTGACCCTGACCCTGACCCTAGCCTTAACCCTTACCTTTACCCTTACCCTTACCTTTACCCTTACCCTTACCCGAACCCTGACCCTGACCCTAACCCTGACCCTGACCATAGCCCTTACATTAACCCTTACCTGTGATCAATGGTGTATGATATTTGGGCTGACTTTTCGGTCTGGGCGGATTTTGAACCAATAAGGATGACTTGCTGTTTAGTTTGTGGAAATTGTGTTTCATCCAGGTTTTGGTTGTAGAGAGACAGGCTTCAGTGTGGGATAATGGTGGGTTTCAGAGGAATTTGGTGCTGATTTAGATTTTAGTATCATCTAGCAATGAAAATCCAGGTTGAAGTGGCGGATGATTTGTCCAAGTTGTAAAATAGAGCTGGTGAAGAGGAGAAGGCCGAATATGGAACCTTGAGGAACACCCTGTGTGGTGGTGGCTTGATTCATAGCCTGAGAGGGTGATGAAGTGTTTCCGGTGAGAGAGATATGATTCAAACCAATCCAGTACCCTCAACACCCAGGAGCAGCAGGTTATGGTTCACTGCATCAAAGGCTGTGCTTAGATTGAGTAGGATTAGGATGTTATGGTTCACTGTATCAAAGGCTGTAGTTAGAGTAGGATTAGGATGTTATGGTTCACTGTATCAAAGGCTGTGCTTAGAGTAGGATTTGGATGTTATGGTTCACTGTAGGATTTAGGATGAGTTTAGGATGAGATTAGGATGTTGAGGGCACCGCAGTCAGCAGATAGGAGTATGTCATTCAGAACTTTGACAACGGCATTTTCTGTGCTGTGGCAAGGGCGGAATCCAGATTGAAGGGGTTCAAACATGTTATAGGACAGCATGAAGGCTTGGAGTTGGGATGCAGAAATGGATTCCAGGGTCTTGGCAAAGAAGGAGAGGTTGGAGATGGGGCAATAATTGTTGAGGTTAGAGGTGTCCAGAATAGGTTTTCAGAGGAGGGGTGTGACGGCAGCAGTGTGGACTAGACCATGAGAGAGGGACAGATTAGAAATGGCAGCAAGGCGGGGACACAGAGCAGGTAAACCGTTCTTAGTGTGGTGGGGAGGGGGATTAGCATGTCAGAGATAACAGAGCTCAGTGTAGTGGTCAATTCTTTGAGTGAGGTAGGGGCAGAATTGAGGGGTAGGGCAGAGCTGATTTTGTCACGAAGGAGGAGAGGGTTAACGGATTTGATGTTGTAGAATGAGATGGATCTTCTGTTAGTGTTAAAGGGAGAAGGTAGGGGAATGTTGAAAACAATTATGTAATGGTCTGATAAAGGGAAGGGTAGGGGGTGTAAATTGATAATGGCTAGATCAGCAGAACAAACCACATTGTGTGTGACCTTTGAGTTGTGAAGGGATGTCGACATGTTGGGCCAGGGAGAAGGAGTCAAGTACAGAAATGAAATCACAGGTGAGTTTAAAACCAGACAAATCAACTTGGACATTGATATCACCGACCAGCCATTGCATACTTATACAAAATAGTGTTTATGTTTCTCAGCTGTGTGCAGTGGCGAGACTCAGTGTGTGTGTGTGTGTGTGTGAGTGTAACTGGGTGTTTGTGTTTCTCAGCTGTGTGCAGTGGAGAGATCACAGACTCAGCAGGGTGTGTGTGTGTGTGTGTGTGTGTGTGTGAGAGTGTGTGTGTGTGTGTGTGTAACTGGGTGTTTGTGTTTCTCAGCTGTGTGCAGTGGAGAGATCACAGACTCAGCGGGGGTGGTTCTCTCTCCTAATTGGCCGGAGGCATACGATAAGGGGCAGGACTGCATCTGGGGTGTGCATGTGGAGGAGGACAAGAGGATAATGCTGGACATCCAAGCGTGAGTCAAATCATATTGCACCATTCCTGTCACATGACTCCTGTGCATCCAATCACATCGCACCCTTTCCTGTCACATGACTCCCATGAGTACAATCACATGGACATCCAAGCGTGAATCCAATCGCATTGCACCTTTCCTATCAAATAACTCATGTGGGTCTAATCACATAGCAACTTTCCCTTCACATGACTTCTGTGAGTTCTCAGACTTCTTCTGAGCTTTTCTATCACATTACTATCAGCATCTCTCTCAGTGCATTTCTCCAAATGTGTTCTCTCTTAATAAACCAGGCTTCAAACACTTCAAAGGTAGCACATCAGTCCAGGTTATCACTCTGCCAAATGCCTCGGTACCAACAGTACTGCAGTGGCACTGATTGGATACAGGAGGCTTGCTTCTGTCCTACTGAAAGAATACTTTGTTCATGTCAACATTTGACTTGTGCAGTCCCCTCCAAAGTATTGGAACAGCAAGGCCAAGTCCATTGTTTTTGCTATATACTGAATCCATTTGGGATTGAGATAAGAAGATGAACACGAGACAAGAGTTCAGAATTTCATTTATTTTATTTCCTAGTACACATAGATGTGTTAAACTACTTTGAACCTAGCGCCTATGGTATCAGACCACCCAATTTTTAGGTGAGCAAAAGTAGTGGAACAGAGAATATTTAAGTAAATTAAAGTAAATAACACTTAATATTTGATAGCATATCCCTTGCTTGCAATAACTGCATCAAGCCTGCGACCCATTGACATCACCAACTGTTGCGTTTTTCTTTTGTGATGCTTTTCCAGGCTTTTACTGCAGCCAGTTGTTGTTTGTTTTTTTGTTTTTTTTTCCCTTTAATCTCCTCTTTAGGAGGTGAAATGCATTTCCTTGCAAGTCCTTTGTTGTGAAGTCTAATCCTCCCGATTATTTTGGACACATTTCTCCGTAAGTTGGCTGACAGAATGTTTTGTTAGACTTCTGAATTCATCCTGCTGCTACCATCAGGAGTTACATCCTCAATAACGATGAGTGAGTCCGCTCCAGAAGCAGCCATACAAGCCCAAGCCATGAAACTTCCTCCACCGTTCTTCACAGATGAGCTTGTATGTCTTGGATCATGAATAAATCCGTTGTTCTCCACACTTTGGCCTTTCCATCGCTTTGGTACAGGTTAATCTTGGTCTCATCAGTCCATAAAACTTTGTTCTGGAACTTTTGTGGCTCATCTGTACTTCTTTGCAAATTGTAATCTGATTAGCATAGCAGCGCTTCTCCAAATAATAAAATGAGTAGCTCGACCTACACAATGTGATCCCACTGATGTTGGATCTCAGCCTCTGAAATGGTCTCAGTTCATCCCCACACAGCTGAGCAGCAGAGTCTCCATGCAGGGCGCTGGCATGGGCTGCAGCTCAGACTCACACTGTAATACACAAGGCCTCTGCCAGAGGGCACTCTCACTCCACTGTCTCCTCACTCCTCTCCCTCACTGAGGGAATGTGTGTTTCTTCACCTTCTGTGTGGCCGTGTCTGTGTGTGTGTGCATGTGCATGTGTGCGTGTGTGTGAGTGAGTCTGTGTGTGTGTGTGTGTGTGTGTGTGTGTGTGCGCGCGTATGTGTGAGTGTGTGTGTGTGTGCATATGTGAGTGTGCGTATGTGTGTGTGAGTGTGCGTGTCTGTGTGTGTGTGGATGTGTGTGTGTCTGTGTGTGTGTGAGTGTGTGCATATGTGCGCGTGTGTGTATGTATGTATGTATGTATGTATGTGTGTGAGTGAGTGAGTGTGCGTATGTGTGTGTGAGTGTGCGTGTCTGTGTGTGTGTGGATGTGTGTGTGTCTGTGTGTGTGTGTGCGTGTGCAGTGTGTGTATGTGACAGCCACCTGCAGGTGTACGGCTGTCACCTGACCCCCCCCCCCCCCCCCCCCCCCCTCCAGACGAGCTGCTCCTGATTATGTTAAATTAATTAATCATCTGTCATTACCGCGCCCTGTTCCCTGTAATTGCTAGCGCAGGATGAGGTGATGGATGACTGGGAAAGAGGGAAAGTTCTCTCATTATCAGAGCAGGCGGGGTAGGAGAGCGTCCTTAAATACTTGTCACAAGCCTCAAAGGCCACTTAGCCTTACCCAATCAGGAACACCCAACAAGGGAGAAAGTGAACACCATACTGAGGGGGTCAAAGGTCACACGAATGAGACATCCAAACTGTATAAGAGCCATGGCAGAGTAGAGTTCACACACACGCACTCACACACACACACACACACACACACTCACACACTCACACATTCACACACACAGTCACACACTCACACACACACTCACACTCTCTCACACACACACACACACACACACACACTTGTGCAGACACTCGCACACTCACACACAGACACTAACACACATACACTCACACACACTCACACACACACACACACCTAGGAGCTCCAGCCCCCCACTCCCTCCAAACGCTCCATCTGTGGCTGTGCCTCGGTGTGTGTGTGTGTGCGCTGTAATGTCCCATATGCTGCCTGACAAATGTGCTCATTTAGAGCTGAACAGGAAGGGAGGGGCCTGAGGGAGATCCATCTGTCTGACAGCTCCTTCAGCCCCCCCCACCCCCCACCCCCACTCCCCACCGCTCAGCTCCTCCCTTTCTCTTTCATCATCGAGCCATTCCACCAATCACAAAGCCACAACTGATTGGCCTTCAAAAGTCAAAACAAGGGGATTTTTCTCTGGGTGCCTGGCAGTGTGTGGAGACGCTGTCCCTCTGTGGCAACGCCAGCCGAACGGGCATTATTTAACTTTCAGCGGTCGTCAAAGATAATACGCCTCGCCGTGTCGGCCTGGATCACTTCTCCCCGCAAAGCAGCGGCAAATTAATTATCCTGACATCTCCTCGGTCTGAGCGCCGCAGACACCATTCGTTACGCGGGCAGACAGCGCTACCGCGCATCGTGTAATAAAAACAGAAGCCTATGCAAATGGGAGCTTCTTAATTAAGGAGGAGAATGTATTGAACGCCTGAATAATCTATCAGGACCTGACAATACGCTGCTCCCCTGTTCGAAAGCGTCACCTGACGCCACGAACACGCGTTTCTCGGCTCGACATAATTGATTCGGTGGAGAATCGCGTCCATTGAAAAAAAAAAAAAGGAAAAGGGAAAAATGCGCAATTAAATAATTTGCCCTCTCCAGAGTTTAATAAGCTCAGAGCATTGATGTATGGGAGGTGGCAGCGGACAGCACACTTCCCTTTGGAACCGCACCCCACCCAGGCCCCTCCCTCCCTGGGACAGCCAAATCTGGACACATACTGCCCCTGTCACACACTAACACACACTCTAACACACACACTGCCCCTGTAACACACTAACACACACTCTAACACACACACTGCCCCTGTAACACACTAACACAGACTGTAACACACACACTCTAACACACACACACTGCCCCTGTCACACACTAACACAGACTGTAACACACACACTCTAACACACACACACACACGCTGTATGGTAACACACTAACACAGACTGTAACACACATACTCTATCACACACACACACGCTGCATGGTAACACACTAACACAGACTGTAACTCACAGTGTAACACACACACTGCCCTGTAACAGACTAACACGGACTGTAACACACACACACTATAACACACACACTGCCCTGTAACATACTAACACAGTCTGTAACCCCCACACTTGTTGGTGGAGTGAGTTCTCAAGCTAGCATGTTTTAAATGTTAGTCTATCATTTGTTATTTGTTATTTAGCTGATGCTTTTATCCAAAGCAACTTACAGTTAGACAGAGCAGGGGACAATCCTTCCTGGAGCAATGCAGGGTTAAGGGCCTTGCTCAAGGGCCCAAGAGCTTCAGCTACACCAGGGTTTGTGCCAGCAACCTTCCAGGTCTCAGTCATGTACCTAACCACTAGGCTGTCCCAGTCATGTATCTTAGCCACTAGGCTACAGGCTGCCTCAGTCATGTACCTTAGCCACTAGGCTACAGGCTGCCCCAGTCATGTACCTTAGCCACTGGGCTACAGGCTGCCCCAGTCATGTACCTTAGCCACTAGGCTACAGGCTGCCCTCTGTATACGGTTGGTTCTTTTTATGACTACATTTTGACTTTCTGCCATTTGGGTTCACTGAGTTCTCCGAGCTGAAGAAAACAGATCGATGGTTGGCTGAATAGTCACTGCTCTTCAAGCACAGCGGAAAGGTCAGAGGTCAGCCTCTTTGTTGTGTGCAGTTTGCTGATTGGCTGAAGGCTGACTGTGTGGTAGTTATTTATCTGTAAATTGACCTGTTCTTATCAGTGATTGGGGCCACTGTGGCAGGATCAAACTCTTTATCTCCTGGACTGGGTTCGATCTGCTGAGTAGATTAGTGAGTAATCCATGAAATGTTTTAAGTGCACTTCCAGTGTGAGTAAGCCTGATCTTCCAGCCTGCAGATCGATGTTGGTTTAGCTGGATGCCTGTTGGCTGGAAACATGTATTGGGGCCCTTATACTCGACCCTTGACCCCACTCTCACTCCGGATTCTACCCCCCACCCCTGCCCTGTGTGTGTGAATACAGTATAATAGGCAAACACACAAGAGTCCAATTTTGCCTCAATACTGTGTAGGGTCCTCGCACCACCCACCAAATAAAGTAAAGGTTTTGCACTCTATGAAATAGTGAGGATGATTATTTGAAACATATACATCTCAGTCCTCCTACTTACACGCTATGTGTAGATTGCTTGGATTGATACATACAACATTTCCTGCTTATAAACCTCATGTATGGCGCCAATTCATGTTATGTAGCAGTATAACTGCAAAAAGTAATCAATGTCATAAAATTATCCCATCCATCCATTATCTGAACCCGCTTATCCTGATCAGGGTTGCAGGGCGGCTGGAGCCTATCCCAGCATACATTGGGCGAAAGGCAGGAATACACCCTGGACAGGTCGCCAGTCTATCGCAGGGCACACACACCATTCACTCACACACTCACACCTACGGGCAATTTAGACTCTCCTATCAGCCTAACGTGCATGTCTTTGGACTGTGGGAGGAAACCGGAGTACCCGGAGTAAACCCACGCAGACACGGGGAGAACATGCAAACTCCGCACAGAGAGGCCCCGGCCGACGGGGATTCGAACCCAGGACCTTAGGATAAAATTATTCATTCATTAATTATCTAACCACAAATGTAGGATTTTAATTAATAATTAAAATAACCAATATTAATAGTTAAACATACAGATAGCCTGAAGGTTGGGAGTTCTTCGAAAGACTGATTTGACTGGGCTTTCATGTCTAACTCAATTGTGCTACAGTTTTGAGCTCAGGTTTAACAATTTTGAAAACAGTATGTTAAGATATGCAATAAGTGCTGTAGATACACAGAGTTTTGCTGGTGGTTGTCTGAGTGAGAAAAGAATTCATGAATTTTTTAAGGATGTTGTCACTGAATGCATTTTGTGTGAAAGCAATGTAAAATGCTCCACAGTTTAATCCAAATAGACTGTTGTTGTGCTACCTGTGTTTAGAGTATTTAAAAAGCGTATTCAGTACTGGGCCATTGTAAAAAAGTGTAATGAGTAAGGTTACAGGAGATAATGAAATATCAATTACTCTTTTTTTGTCTTACATTACCCGCCCTGCATAATAAAGAAATTTATTTTGTTCTGTTCATCCAAGCTAAGGAATGGAATTGTCGGTATTTCACACAAGATGAAAAGAGAATGCTATTGATTAAAGGAGTGTTAATTATCTTCGTTTCAAGTCCAGAGGGTAATCATGGCTTAAAGAACCTGTGCCAGGTGTGTGTGTGTGTGTGTGTGTGTGTGCGCGTGTGTGTCTGCCTCCTGGACCTGTGCCAGGTGTGATGTGTGTGTGTGTGTGTGTGTGTGTGTGTCTGCCTCCTGCCACAGGTGTAATGTGTGTGCCTTGTTACGGCCCAACCTCTCCTGTGGAGCATGGGAGGCGCAACCTAAAACTAATTACTAAAAGTCCAAAATCTAAATACAAAATGCATTACCGAAAGAATCCAAACCAGAAAAATAGCAAACAAAACATGGCACAAAACACTGTAAAATACACCACTCAAAAAGACAACGGGACTTAAAAAGGCGCCTTCAAAAGACTCTTCCAAGTCTCTTCCTAAAAGCCTCTCTCTCTTTTTTTAACTGCAGAAACTTCCACCATTTATTTCCTTTTCAGCAGTTGAATGAATGAATGAATGAATGAATGAAATCAGCTGCACCTGAAGGAGCCGGCCATATGCTTGCAGGGTAACTGCCTCTTTGTTGTTGCAGGCTCCATGTGGGCAGGAGTGACCTGCTCACCTTCTATGATGGCGATGACCTGACAGCAAAGATCCTGGGGCAGTATGCCGGCTCACGCCCACGGTTCAAACTGTACACCTCCACCGCTGATGTCACCATACAGTTCCAGTCTGACCCCGCCACCAACATCTACGGCTATCACAACGGCTTTGTGGTCCATTTCTTTGGTAGGCTATGTGTGTGTGCGTGCATGTGTGCGTGTGTGCCTGTGTGTGTGTGCATGTGTGTGCCTCTGTGTGCGTGTGTGCGTATGTGTGAGTGTGTGCGCGTGTGCGTGTGTGTGCCTCTGTGTGCGCATGTGCGTGTGTGCATATGTGTCTGTGTCTGTGTGTGTGTGTGTGTCTTTGTGTGTGCCTCTATGTGTGTATGTGCCTCTGTGTTCTCTATTAGCCAAACTCTTAATGTTCATTAGCCAATAGGAGCTCACTCTAACGGAATGTGTTCTCTATTAACCCAACTCATTGGCTGTTTCCTCCCTTCTCATCTCACTCACCTCTCTCTGTCCCTCTCTCTCCCTCTCCGCAGAGGTTCCTCGGAACGACACGTGTCCGGAGCTTCCGGAGATTTCCAGCGGGTGGAAGACGACCTCGCACCCCGAGCTCGTCCACGGCACAGTGGTGACCTATCAGTGCTACCCCGGGTTCGAGGTGGTCGGCTCCGAGATCCTCATGTGCCAGTGGGACCTCACCTGGAGCGGGGACCTGCCCAGCTGTGAGAGAGGTAGAGAGTGCTGCACTGTTCTCACAGTACACAGACTACACACTATGCTACCCTGTTCCTACATTACGCATACTACACACTACCAAGCTGTAAGAGAAGTAGAGAGAGCTTTACTATTCCAACAGTATGCATACTACACACTACCGAGCTGTGAGAGAGGTAGAGAGCTTCACTATTCTTACAGAATGCATACTACAAACTACCAAGCTATGAGAGCCTACTACACACTACATTCTCAATGTCCCTCCTGTATGACTTCTGTTGTCTGAGTTTACTGTGTTTACTAAATAATTCCACAGCTACTTGTGTAATTATTATGAAACTACTTTGATTTCAGTTGTAAGTACTATGAAACAAAGTAAGTAGCACATGTAAGTACTATGTAATGCACACACAATGAGCACTTTATTAGGTAGATCTGTACACCAGCTGGTTAATGCCAATATTTAATTTGCTAATCATGTGGCAGCAACTAAACATAAAAGCATGCAGACATGGTCAAGAGGTTCAGCTGTTTTTCAGACCAAATGTCAGAATGGGGAAGAAATGTGAGCTAAATGACTTTGTGGAATGTGGAAAGATTGTTGGTGCCAGACAGGGTGGTTTGAGTATCTCAGAAACTGCTGATCTCCTGGGATTTCCACACACAACAGTCTCTATAGTTTGCAAAGAATGGTGAAAAAAAAAAATTAATCCAGTAAAGAAAAGTGTTGTTAAGAAGACGGGCCAGACAGGAAAGTGATGTTAATGCAAATAAGCACACATTACAACAGTGCTATGCAGAAGAGCATCTCTGAACATACAAGTGGATAGGCTACAGCAGTAGAAGAGCAATACATCTAAAAAAAAAAAGTCCTAATGAATAATAAATAATAATGAATACCTAATAAAGTGCTCACTGAGTGTACGTTTTCCAGCCTGTTTCATAGTACTTACCTCTGAAATCAAAGTTGTAATGGGCTGTAAAATAAAGCTTCACTGAAAGCTTCTCTTTGCTTCATTACTGTGTTTTAGATCCACACCTGCGTAATTTATGTAAAATTAATAGACATTGAAGGTTTAGCAAGCAGTCATTTAATACCAGGGCCTTAATGGAAAACTGAAAGTAGTTTCGGCTGAGATAATCAGAGCAGCAGACATGCGCTCACTCATCTGAGCCTCCCCTCCTGCAAATGGTGCACAGGCGCCACCCTGTGGTCACCTGACATACTACACCCAAGACACAGGATTCACTCACTATATTACAAAGGACAGAACAACAGGGGGGATGAATGGAGAGCACAGAATATAGCAGCCAATAATTTCTCTTTCACTACATGTTCCACTTCCTTACATGTAAGAAAATCTCTATTCTAATTCCGTTGTCATGGGCTGCAAAAACTGTCAACCTGTGCAGACAAGTTTCCAATTTGAACTTTTCCGGAAAAGTCTGTTCAGAAAGCTGAACGGAACAGAACTATGAGTGATATCAATCATCAGTCACAGAGACAGATATAGAGCAGCGAGGCAGAACAGGAAAAGAGGAATGATTAACCAAGATTTAGGCCCAAACATGCTATATTGATCAGTGTGTATAATAAGTATTGATTACAGTGTGTGTATTCAGTAGATTGTCATGAGGAGTATTGATTGGAGTATATATGTGTTCAGAAGTATTGCGTGTACTGTGTATGCCTCCGGAGGAATTGATTAGGGTGTGTAGAGTATGTGTGTTGAAGCATTGATTTGTGTGTGTATGTCGATTAAATGGTAAATGGTTGGCATTTATACAGCGCCTTTATCCAAAGCACTGTACAGTTGATGCTTCTAATTTACCCATTCATAAACACACTCACGGCGATTGGCTGCCATGCAAGGCCCCAACCAGCTCATCAGGAGCAATTGGGGGTTAGGTGTCACTTAGGGACACTTTTACACACCCAGGGCGAAATTGAATCGGCAACCCTCCGACTGCCAGATGACTGCTCTTACCGCCTGAGCCAATGTCGATTAGAGTGTGTAGAGTATGTGTGTTGAAGCATTGCTTTGTGTGTATGTTGAGGACTAGTGACTAGAGCTCTGTGTGTTCTGGCTTATTGATTGAGCAGACGTTGGTGTGTTTTTGATCAGTAGTGTCGTGCCCGGACCCTGGCATCGTGGAGCACAGTCACAGGGTGATGTCGGGTCCCAGGCTGACTGTGGGCTCCACGGTGCAGTTCATCTGCAATAAGGGCTACGTGCTGTCAGGGAACAGCCTGCTCACCTGCTACAACCGAGACCCCTCCGGGCCCAGGTGGACTGAGAAAGCACCCAAATGCCTGTGTGAGTACTGCCCTCCGCAAAGCCCACATAACCACATACACACACACATACACACACTCACAAACTCACACACACACACACACACACACACATACACACATACACACATACACACACACAAACACACACACACACACACACACACACACACATACACACACTCCCACACACACACACATACACACACATACAGACACACACACAGACATGCACACACACTCTCTCACACACACACACACACACACATATGCACACACACACAGACACACATACACACATATAGTATATACAGAGACACTGTCCACACAGTCACACACACACATACGCACACACACAGACACACACATACACAAGGACACACACACATACGCACACCAACACACATACACACACATATGCACACAGACACACACACATATACACACAGACACACATGTACACACATATAGTATATACACACATACACACAAGGTATAAGCAAGGGATACGGTAGTGAAAAGACTTCCCGTCTCAAAGTAACACACACTGTTTTCAAAGTAAAACAAATCCCACATCTTCCTGTAGCTAGGGAACCAAGTTTATAGATAGGCTTTCCTTGCCACATTTGGTCAGGTTAGTAGCCTGGTGACTCACCGCCAGACATTGTGGCCATTTGGTCTCTAAACCTGAAATTTTCTCTTACCTCGGCTTATTAGTTATATCGCTTTTAGGTTAGCTGGCGTCTGCCTTGTCTGCCTTGCGCATTTACTTTTGTTTTAACTTCATTTTATTCTTTGCTTTCAGTAATTTATCCAAACAAAGTGCATGTTAGCCGGAGAACTGTTTTTGTCTTATTCAAGTAGAGATGCAGAAACATCCTTTAAATTGGACTGGAGTTTTTGCCCAGGGCTGGGATTATTTCTCCATGAGGTCGCTGCCCTTATTACTGCAGCGACGTGGTGTGCTTTCTGTGCTCGCTTCATTTAGGTAGCTCTGTCAAACTCATTATAAACAGAGCTGGAGGTAAGAGCTGTAGTTGGTCTAGGTTTGTTCTATCACTTTTCTGTTATTCACAAAGCCATGTACAGTCAGGTCCATAAATATTGGGACATCGACACAATTCTCCTCTTTTTGGCTCTATACACCACCACAATGGATTTGAAATGAAACTAACAAGATTTACTTTAACTGCAGACTTTAATTTGAGGGTATTTACATCCAAATCAGGTGAACGGTATAGGAATTACAACAGTTTGTATATGTGCCTCCCACTTTTTAAGGGACCAAAAGTCAAACAAACAGTTGGGACAAACAAACAATCATAAATCAAACTTTCACTTTTTAATACTTGGTTGCAAATCCTTTGCAGTCAATTACAGCCTGAAGTCTGGAACGCATAGACATCACCAGACGCTGGGTTTCATCCCTGGTGATGCTCTGCCAGGCCTGCAACTGTCTTCAGTTCCTGCTTGTTCTTGGGGCATTTTCCCTTCAGTTTTGTCTTCAGCAAGTGAAATGCATGTTCAATCGGATTCAGGTCAGGTGATTGACTTGGCCATTGCATAACATTCCACTTCTTTGCCTTAAAAAACTCTTTGGTTGCTTTCGCAGTATGCTTCGAGTCATTGTCCATCTGCACTGTGAAGCGCCGTCCAATGAGTTCTGAAGCATTTGGCTGAATATGAGCAGATAATATTGCCCGAAACACTTCAGAATTCATCCTGCTGCTTTTGTCAGCAGTCACATCATCAATAAATACAAGGGAACCAGTTCCATTGGCAGCCATACATGCCCACGCCATGACACTACCACCACCATGCTTCACTGATGAGGTGGTATGTTTTGGATCATGAGCAGTTCCTTTCCTTCTCCATAGTCTTCTCTTCCCATCATTCTGGTACAAGTTGATCTTTGTCTCATCTGTCCATAGGATGTTGTTCCAGAACTGTAAAGGCTTTTTTAGATGTTGTTTGGCAAACTCTAATCTGGTCTTCCTGTTTTTGAGGCTCACCGATGGTTTACATCTTGTGGTGAACCCTCTGTATTCACTCTGGTGAAGTCTTCTCTTGATTGACACACATACACCTACCTCCTGGAGAGTGTTCTTGATCTGTTGTGAAGGGGTTTTTCTTCACCAGGGAAATAATTCTGTCATCCGCCACAGTTGTTTTCCTTGGTCTTCCGGGTCTTTTGGTGTTGCTGAGCTCACCGGTGCGTTCTTTCTTTTAAAGAATTTGGCCACACCTAATGTTTTTGCTATCTCTCTGATGGGTTTGCTTTGATTTTTCAGCCTAATGATGGCTTGCTTCACTGATAGTGACAGCTCTTTGGATCTCATATTGAGAGTTGACAGTAACAGATTCCAAATGCAAATAGCACACTTGAAATGAACTCTAGACCTTTTACCTGCTCCTTGTAAATGAGATAATGAGGGAATAACACACACCTGGCCATGGAACAGCTGAGCAGCCAATTGTCCCATTACTTTTGGTCCCTTAAAAAGTGGGAGGCACATATAGAAACTGTTGTAATTCCTACACCGTTCATCTGATTTGGATGTAAATACCCTCAGATTAAAGCTGAAAGTCTGCAGTTAAAGGATATCTTGTTCGTTTCATTTCAAATCCATTGTGGTGATGTATAGAGCCAAAAAGAGGAGAATTGTGTCGATGTCCCAATATTTATGGAACTGACTGTATATGATTGACCGCTCTGTCATTATTAGTTTAGCGGGTTAACCGTTTCCTCACCGGTAGTAGAACGTGAGGCAGGGGGGCTTTATGCAATTACTTATGTTTTCCCTTTTCTGTTACAAAGCTATGGTAGCATTATCCGGAAAGACTGCCTTCCTGAAGCCATTATGAACACAGCACAGTGGGTAGGGCTATGTGGCCATATATGAACACAGTGCTGTGGGTAGAGCTGTAAGGCAATCCGTAGCTCTTACTGTACTGTGTGTGTATCTGAACATCCTACTATTCACTGTGTATAACGCTGCAGCCACTCTGTACACAGTGCTGACCTGTGCGCTGTGTGTAGGTCTCTGTGTCATTTAGACACAGAGACACAGAGACCTACTTACTCGGTGCTGTGTGTAGGATTGTAAGCCACACAGCGTTGCACAGTCTGTATTGCTGTATGCCATACTATTAGCGATGTAGGAACGGCTCGTTGCTTTGGACTTGGATAGGGGCTTATACATATTCCCTTCTCACCTCGTTTTTGTAGCTCTCTCACTGCTAGTAGGGCTAGAGGTGGAGTTTGCTGGGAGTACAGCTTTCATCGTGACCTGCTATGCCACCAAACTAGATAGATGTTAACCGGAGGTCTGGTTTCTGCTCCAGGAAGGGCTGGCCTTGAGTTGGGCAGTCACAACATCTACCTGTTGTTGTTTGTTATTTTTAGTGTATGTTTGTTATTAGTGTGGGGATTTCACCGAGTGAAATGGCTCAGGGTTTTGGAGCAGAAGGTGTATTTAGTTGGCGCACTCGTAAGTCTCCTGCATGGTCAGTTGAGCTAGTTTGAGCGTAATTGGTGAATCTCGGTGGTTTCTGACCTTCCTAAAGTCAAGTAGTCTACATGGTCGTTGAAGTATCGGCCCTCTCAGTGGAGAGCTTTGTGAACTCGGTGATAAGCCCGGGGTTGTGTGTCGGAGAACCCCGTCTCTGTATAGGTCATCTTGCTTCATCAGTGAATCAGAGGCCTTGGTCGTGTGTCGGAAGTCCCCCCGCTTTATTTCTGTTTCTTATTTCTTGCTCCCTTCTTTTAGGGTAGCTTTATGTTGGCAGGTTGCCTGGAAACCCATTCACGTTCACACTGGGTCCTTGGACCGCACTCACTCACGGCCGCGGTCCTGTGGCCTCCGTGTAAGAGAATTAATAAAATTGGAGCGTGTGCAAACTATCCTGCTGAAAAAAACAGCTCAAGCTATGTTTTCAAAAAGCTGGTAGCTGCTTGTTTCAAGCTAGTCAGAGCTGGGTTATATAGTCAGAGCTACTTATTAGCCAACTACTACATCTGCCATGATGGATACTGTTCTTCTGGAATGTGTAGCTTAAAAAACAGCATCACTCATGTAACCTCACACATGTAGGAAGTTTTATCTTAATGCTGGCACAGATGATGCTGGTGAGCTTTCTGTGCTGAGAGCAGAGTGAAAGATGAGCATTGTGGATCTAAAACACAGTAATGAAGCAAATAGCTCTTCTGGGAAAGTGAATTAAGCATACACTATCCAGCATTATCTCATGTAAAGAATGGGAGCAGATGAAGGGATACTTAGTTTTCAGTTTTCAGAAGTTTTTAAATATTATTTTTGCTTCACTGTATGTTTTCAAGACACCCAGACAGTTTTTGAGTGCAATGAAGTACATTGTAGATACTTCTTCAATAGTTTCTGCCAATCTGCCGCCATTACAGTCAGGGCATATGGGGCTTTGCCGTCTAAAGCAAGGAAATACACTCACAGTCACTCCAAAGCAGACTGAACAGCCTCATACAGAGAATCTTATCAGTGAGTGTTCCCACTCCCATTACGACTGGCTGCAGTTTACCCTGAGATATCCCAGAATCCCCATGTGCTGTCTGCTCTGTATCTGAGGAGCCCTGGACAGGCTGCCAGTTGTTGATAGGCAGTCACCAATCTATTGTAGTTCTCACCGTCCCAGGGGGGTGCCAGACTTTTTAATAAGCCTTTTCCATGACTCAGGACCTTTAGGTTAACTGTAGTGTCAGGAGACGTCAAAACATATTAGCAGTGTTTACAGCTGTATGCTGTTGTAGGGAGCTGCTGTATGAGGCTAAAGAACATAGCCCTGCTTCATGCTGCTATAGGGAGCTGCTGTATGAGGCTAAAGACCATAGCCCTGCTTTATGCTGCTATAGGGAGCTTAGGAGTGGAACAGAACTGGACTAATTAGTTTGTCCGAGGAGGAAGAGGAGGAAGAGGACGGAATGAGCACATATCGCACGTCCCTGAGGCCACTGTTCTGCCGCGTAAACACCGTAGCTGTAGGAACACCGACTTGCAGGGCTCGCTTTGCTTCATTAGCTGCCTACCCATTCGTCAATCTTCCGCCTTTGTCTTTTTATGCAGCTGATGAATCACAGCTGAAGGTTTCCTACTACTCATTACCCTCAACTTTTCTGCCGCAACCTATATTTGGCAGAAAATGTACAGGGTCATTTCACAAAGTGGACAAAAAATATGCATAATTAAGACGCCAAAATTGCTAATAATGCGGAATTTGGCTCAGGAGCAGCAGTGTGGTAATTGAGTTGGCCAGTCGTACGCCAGCCCCTTTTGGCATGTATTACTGATTCCTGTCTGAGCGCTTTTGGCAGCGTGTGTGTGTCTGTCTGTCTGTCCTGCAGCAGAGACATTCTAGCCCTGCACAAACTCTGTCTGTCTGTCCTGCAGCAGAGACATTCTAGCCCTGCACAAACTCTGTCTGTCTGTCTGTCTGTCTGTCCCCCAGCGGAGACGTTCGAGCCCTGCAGGAACCCAGGGACCTCCCGGTTCAGCGTGCAGACCGTGGAGAAGCGGTTCTACCAGGCAGGGGAGACTCTGCGCTTCTCCTGTCTGGGCGGGTACCTCCTGCAGGGCGAACACAGCATCCGCTGCATCCCTGGACACCCCTCCCGCTGGAGCAGCTCGCCCCCTACCTGCAGAGGTGGGAATTACAGCTCCCAAAGACAGCTCTCTGGTCTTCCTGTTGGTTAATCGTTTCAAACACAAATGCTCTTCACAGACTAAATCCGAGGCTAAAATCAAGAGTAGACGTTCAGAACTATTTACTGTTTAACCAATCAATTTAACAGGACACATCTGTCACATGTACCAATACATTTGCTCACCTAAAAATTGGGTGGTCTGATACCAAAGGTGCTATGTTCTAAGTCGTTTAACACATCTATGTGTAAATACCAGGAAATAAAAGTTTAAATTCTGAACTCTTGTCTCGTATTCATATTTTTATTTTGACCCAAAATGTATTCAGTGTATTGCAAAAACAAAGGAATTGGCCTTGCTGTTCCAATACTTTTGGAGGGGACTGTATGCGATATCAGTGTATGTTATATCTCCTGTATGTGATATGAGTGCTATATTAGATAACAGCCCTGTCTGTGATATCAGTGCTTTGTGCGATATGACGTGTGGGATATCAGTGCTGGGTATGATATCAGTGCTGTCTGTGATATGAGTTATGTGATATCAGCCCTGTCTGTGTTATCAGTGCTGTATTATGCTCACACCTGTCTCTGCTCTGTTGCAGCTTCCCCTGCTATGCAGTATGTAAATGAGAGACGGTTGGAAGGTAAGCCTGACCCATTGTGTTTAAGCGCTAGTATGGTAATTCACTGGAAAAACAAGCTATCGTTCAGCTGCCGGAGATATTAACAGATTCTTTGAAAAACAAAACCATTCCCCTTTCGCTGCGATAGTTTTGAATGCATTAAAATCAAAGCTTGAATAAATGTTTTTTTCTTCTCACAGTTGTCAATACGGATTTCAACATGGAGGGCACAAGTATAGCAATGGCAGTCTTCATTCCCATCACCCTCATCCTCCTCATCATTGTTGGGATTTACCTCTGCTTCTCCAGGTATACTGTGGATCGTGTGTGTGTATGTCTGAGTGTGTGCCTGAGTGTGTGTGTGTGTGTGTGTGCGTGTGCTGTGTGTGCATGTTCACATTGTGAGTTTGTGTGTGTGTGCTGATCGAATGGTGAACTTGTCTAATGTGTCAGTGTTGTTTACTGGTCGAATGTGCCAGTGCAGTTTGCTGGTCTAATGTCAGTGTAGTTTCTGGTCTATTGTGTCTGTGTAGTTTGCTGGTCTAATGTGTCAGTGCTGTTTGCTGATATGATACGATAATGTTATCTGATGTGTCTGTGGTGGCCTAGTGTTTCTTTACTGATCAAATGCATGTCTGTGCTGATCTGCTCCCTCACAGGGTGCATGGGAAGTCTCTGCACCTGCCTATGTCAACCTCCACACCTTACGGACACATCACAGTGGAGTCAGCCCTTGACAACCCAACCTTTGACACAGCAGTGAGCACCCCCGCCCCATTCCTTGTGTTCCCCGATAACGATGTCTCTTAGCGTTTTACGAAGACTGGAAAGATATGCCTTACTAAAGTTGTTTACTTTTCTAACATTCTAAAGAACGATGTAGCCTTAAGAAGGCTTCGGGAAATGCATTACATTACATTACATTACATTACATTACATTACATTATTGGCATTTGGCAGACGCTCTTATCCAGAGCAACGTACAGTTGATTAGACTAAGCAGGAGACAGTCCTCCCCTGGAGCAATGCAGGGTTAAGGGCCTTGCTCAGGGGCCCAACAGCTGTGCGGATCTTATGGTGGCTACACCGGGATTAGAACCGCCAACCTTGCGTGTCGCAGTCATTTACCTTAACCACTACGCTACAGACCGCCCCCCCTAAATGCAACCATGATCCTTACACACCTTTATTGTAGACAATGTTTTGATCCCAGTGGATCTTCGTCAGGTTAGGCACATCGCTTTATGTTTCTCCACCTGGACAATCAGCTTAATTTCCTCATCCGCTTTTGAACAGAATGAACAATGAACAATAACGGCAAGTTTAAGTTCAAGTTTCAAAGTAAACATCATGGCATAGATGGTGTTATGTCCTAAATAGGTTTTATATATATTTTCATGTTCACAAAGATAAGTTACAAAGTAGCTGTAGCACACAGTCATATAATGATTTAAAAAAAAATCTGATTATGTTTAGACTACACAGTATTTTTTCTCTGCCATCTCTTTAAATTACCTGAAATTGATTTCCTTGGTCCTTATAAGGTATTTTAGGGGCGTCAATTATTGTTAATGAATTTTTGTGTGCAGGCTTTTTCTTTACGGTTCATTGGTATTTATCAACATACACGTGTGGATTTGAAAAAAAGCTGTATTTACTCCTGTTTCATAAATCCCAGCGAGTGGTCAATGTGTGTGGAATAGCTTGCCAGGACAGGTAGTGGAGGCAGGAGCACTGGGGGTTTTCAAGACCAGGCTTGATACGGTGTTAGATTCTATTTACATTTTAGGCAAACTAGGCAGTAGGTACACTTAGGGGTAGGAAAAGGCAAGCATTGCTCGGCTGAATGGCCTGTCCTATGTTATGTTATGTTACACTTTAGTATTAAATAAACCTGGTGATATTAAAACAATAGATGAGCCCCCATACTCTCAAATTAACACCACACAAACTAATTTGGCCAAATTATGAATACTTCTTCACTTTAGTACATTAAAAAATATCCACAATAAAATGTCATAAAAAAAAATAAAAAAAACCTTTTGGCATGCTTATTGTTGAAGCACAGTGGCCAGTGCACTCATGACCCCTGCAGAGAATTTTCAGAGGGAGAGTGAAGATTGCCCCCTAATGGTCGAATGATAGCACTGCACAATCGTTTTGTTTCCATTGCAGTCACTGGAGATGGCATGGCTTTCTCTCTCTCTGGCCTTTGGCTGTGTTCACCTCAGACCTCTCAATCCAACATCTAGCCCCTCCCATCCACACCTCATTTCTCTCTAATTAATAATAAATCTGTCTCTCTCTCTGTTCTTGCTGCTTCTACTACTGTGTCCCAAAGAACAACGAGGTGAGTCTCCTCCCATCTGTCCGTCTCTCTGCCCAACTCCGCGCCGCTCTGATGCCTTCGCACTGTACCCTCCTCATAGCCCCTCACTTATTTAAATAAGGCAGTCTTAACAAGTATCTTAGTCTTATATTTAGACTTAAAATCTTATTTCAATTACTTTCTTTGCTTAAATGAGCCTGGAAAACTGGCAATGAGGTGAGAAAGTTTAACTCATGTCAATATTTGCCAATGGGGTGAGATAATTTTACATGTCAAGCAAATAGAAACTTAAAACAAGCTATTATTTTCTATTTGAGAGATAAAGTTATTACAAGACTGAAAACACTTTGTAAGGTAGCCATTTTTGCAGTATTCTCTCTGTATTATGGAGTGTGGTCCTCCACTGGACTCCTGTTTTGTGCGTTTGGCTTTGTTGCAGGAGACAAGAGAATATGAAGTTTCCATCTAGAGACAATGCGTACTTCAGCATGGTGGGAGGGTCCAAGTCTCTTCTGCCTTCCGGGAACGCTATCAACATCTCTCCTCTCTCTCCCACAATACCCCCTGTCCCCTCCTACACCTCCCTCCTCCTCCTCTTCCTCTCCCGTCAGCTGTAAATACCCCGGTCTTCGGAGGACTCACACGAGCGCTGCTGTGGGTTCGAATGACACCTTATTTTTGTAGAGCCTTGCTAGCGATGCCCAGGCAGCACTGTGTGTACAGATTAATGCAGCTATGCAGCAGTGCCCACAGCTAGCCGAGCAAACAAAACACACACGTCACACCAACAGACAGCAACCGCTAAGTCACATCACACGGATAGACAAAAAAATGCTAAAACAGTCTCATCACACCAATAGACAAAAAACCTTTAAAGCAGTCTAATCACATCAATAAGCAAAAAACCACCAAAACAGTCTCATCACACCTAGACGAAAACCGCAAAAAGAGTCACATCACATCAACAGACAAAAACAGCTAAAAGAATCACATCACATCAGCAGACAAAAACAGCTAAAAGAGTCACATCACACCAAGACGAAAACCGCAAAAAGAGTCACATCACATCAACAGACAAAAACAGCTCAAATTCACCTCACACCAACAGATAAAAACTGCCCATCTGTTTATGCCAGCCCTTACATTGTATTTCTGTGTTTTATGTGCGCTTTTATTACTGTTTTCATTGTCCTTAGTACATTGTACAGATCCAGAAACTGTATCTGAAAATAGGGTGATAATGTAGAAAGAGAGCTGGAATTTGATTTGAGCTGGAACTGGACAAAGGGCACAGCCCAAATGGCCCATGAGGACACACTTGAACTGGCAGTTAGTTCGTCGGAGGGAAGAAATGAAGAGCCGCTCCTATCAAAACATGCCTCTCCTCTTCTCTCCCGCTCCATCCCCTCAGTCTGCGGGATTCCTGTCGCTTCTCATCCCACACTCTGTGTCCATCCTCCGCGTCGCACCATCAGGAGCACGTGGACCGTGCGAAACCAACCAAAATAATTAATCAATTATAATAACGACACTGGTGCCAACAGGCTGTGGAAAGGTGTACCTGGTCATGAACGTTGTTCTTTAGCGTCATGTTTAATTCCATGTGCTGCATGTGAGGTCAGTTTTCCTGCACCCTGTAATGTACGCTTGTTTGGTGCTGTCTAATCCTGGCTTAATTTAATTTGCTTTACCGACTTGCATTCGATTTTCAAAGTGTTTCTACACTCAGAAATACAGTGACAGTAGGACCAAATTTCCCGAATGTACCCTGAAAATAATGTTCTCTTTGGTACAAATGAGCAGTGGCGTCGTTAGAGGGTCTATCTTTCGGAGCTTAAACCCCGAATGTTTGAGCCTAGCCCCGAATATTTTTTGATTTGAAAAATAAATAAAGTTGACTGGTGTTAGACCGTAAACTTCAGAGAGTCAAGCGCTGCAAGTGAAGGAGTTGGCTGCTAATGAAGTTAATTAATCAATGGTTTCGGAAATCTAATATGCTAATATCTCTCGGAATGTGGCTAAAAATTATTAGATTTTTTAACGTTTTTAACACGTCATAAATTGGTGGTGCTGTTGAGGGGTTGGGGTTTGCTCACGGCATTCACACGCGTGTAAATGTACATTATATGCAGGGTGCGATTTGTGGGGGGGGGGGGGGGGGGGGGGGGGAGAGAAACAAACAAAAGGAGTGGGAGCATTAAAAAGGTTTGTGTAAAAATGCATACACCGTGACGGATGGAGCTCCGCTGTCTGTGATGCGCTCAATCCCCAGCAGAGCACAGCGAAAAAGGTGGAAATTGATCAAAATGAACGCGTCTCCACACCGGTGATGAAACTGAACGGCCAGATGGAGCACATGGAAAGCAGAGGGGAAGAAATCCCTCCCATGCAGCCTGACCGAATGTGTACAGTATATGTGTATGTCCATATACTTAATAGACTGCACATAGGGGGATTGTTAATTAATAACTTTTAATGGGTTTGAGTTAACCTATTGAGTGAAATTTCCAATGCAGGTTCTCTCCATACAAAGCGCACAATGACTGGCTTCTGCAGGTAACAATTAAATTGTACATTTAGGCAAACATAATTTATACCCAAAATATTCATAGCAATATTTGACTGATTTATAGATAGTGTCACATTTATCAAATAAAAAAACACACACAACTCTCTCACTTTCTGTCACGTTATGTAGCCACTTCCAAACCAAGCTGGTTTGAATGCACGATTCTGTTCCAAAACATCGGTCTGGAAAATCAAAGTTGGTATTATTGCTGTATTGGGTGTTGTTTGTGATCTCGGAAGCAGTGCGAACACCAGGCGAAAACGATATAGAGTCGAGCTGCTTTCCTGGCTCATCTAGGCTTCAGTTGTGCTCCTTTTAGGATTTGATGGTTTTTCAGGAAATGCACGAACAGGAACCGTGAAGTGTAGTAAACGTAACCTTTGTAGCCTATGGCGTGCATTTCTAAATTATTATTAAATTCATTATTGCAAATTACGTGCCAAATATTCTCAAAACATACAACGTTCATGTCAATAACTACAGCAATATTATGCATTATGTTTTAAATGCATTTATTTAAATTTTTATAACGTAATTCAGACAAACATTTTCGCCATTAACTCGCCAGGGGGTGCTGAAGCACCCTCAACGCCCCTAGTTTCCGCGGCAGTAAATGATTGCGCTAATTAAATAATTAGGAGCAGAAGTTGGTCGGAGATCCCGAAACGGATACATCTCAATCGCTGCTGTAGGCATTTGAAGTGACATTTTTAACGGAACTGACATGTTATAATTCTACATAAAACTGTAAGCCTTTATTTTCTCTCATGCTCAAGAAGAGCCGTGGCCTGGATATAGGCTCACGGTTCAGCTGATGGGACTGAAGTGAAGGCAATTGGTGGCTGTCAGGGTGCACTCTGGGATTATTGCGAGATAAAGTTCAAATAGTTCTAAAGAAATTACCTGAAAACATTTGAAATTGAGTTTTTTCATGATTGCAGGAACATGTTTAATTGTGAATTGGCCTTTGTGCTCGAAGCACTGCTCTGATTTCCTGTCAGCACCTGGCAGCTGCTTCCCCTTTCAGGACCCAGACCCAGTGCACCATGAATGAGCCCACAGTGACAAGACTAACAAGTGATCTGAGCAGCCATCTTTCAGGGGACCGCTATACTGACAGGGTATAGTCAACCCTGTCCACCCTGGGCTGTGTGTGTTTCTGAGTGTGTGTTTGTGTGTGTTTGTGCATTGCATTAATGTGTGCCTGCTTGTGTGTGTGTTTGTGTATGGTGCATGAGACTGCCTGTATATCTGTGTGTGCGTACGTAAATGTGTGCGCACACAGTTCTGAAAATCATCCATCCTCTTACCTCAGCTGCCCTGTACTTCACCACAAAACAATTTTTAGCTAATTTAACAGATCAAGGTGTATCTGATTAGTTTTCTCTGTGTGGCTGGTCAAAGCAATCTCTGTACAGTAATCCCGGCAGTGAAAGTACAAATAATTTTTAATTATGACACCTCTACCCTTCCTCATTTTTGAAGAACTACAATGGTCGGATAATTGTGTGCACGCTCTAGTGCCAAAAAGCCCCATATTCAAACATGGCTGCCTCCATGAAATGGCTTCATGCCTCACTGAGCAGCTCCCATAAGAATCCCTGGAACTGGTAACCGGGGCAGCCTGTACCCTAGTGGCTAAGGGCCATGACTGGGGCAGCCTGTACCCTAGTGGCTAAGGTACATGACTGGGGCAGCCTGTGGCCTAGTGGCTAAGGTACATGACTGGGGCAGCCTGTAGCCTAGTGGCTAAGGTACATGACTGGGCCAGCCTGTAGCCTAGTGGCTAAGGTACATGACTGGGACCCAGAAAGTTGGTTGTTCAAGCCCCAGTGTAGCCACGTTAAGATCCACACAGCAGTAGGGCCCTTGAGCAAGGCCCTTAACCCCTGCTCCAGGGGCAGATTGTCCCCTGCTTGGTCTAATAAACTAAATTGCTTTGGATAAAAGTGTCAGCTAAATGACAAATTATTATAATTTTTATTGTTGTTATTATTATGGATAAGAGGATGCTATCTTTGGTTCTTATATATCTCCATGTGTCTATTGCCCACCCAAGGACTGTGAGTACCTGGTAATTGTAGTCTTTACTAAAGCAGCTCTGGTGGAGCATATGCAGTGATTTGGAGTTACAGGTAGAGAGCTGGCTGAGAGCTCATTTCAATGAGGAAGACCGCTACTCTTCTACAAGTCAAAGGTTATTTTACCTTGGAATTCCCCTTTAAGACACATGACGGCTAACAGCTACTTAGCTCTCCTGAATGACTCTCCCCTCAGTGCAGAATTAGCAACAAAAAAACCCACTACCCACGTACACTGCTGTATATTTATGCAAACAAGCCAGGTCATTTTCCCAAGGGCACAACAGCAGTGTCTCCTGGATTTGAACCTGCAACTGTCTGGTTACTATATTCCTTCATAACACTGCCACCAGAAGCCTCAAGGGACACATGCAGTCCTCCTGCTTATCACCAGACAATGTGTGTGTACATGTGGTGTCTGACATATTGTTTATAGGAAGCATACATTATTATTCTGTCATTTGAAATGGTCCTATTTACTACAAAAGCAGTGCTGATTATGGCATTCATTTGTGTTCTGTGTTTGATGTCTGTTATTGTTTGTATTTCTTCAGGTAAAATGTAGCCAATAATTTTATGAATCAGACAGATTATATACAAATTATATCAAGTAAATACATACACTCAGTGAGCACTTTATTAGGTATTTATTAGACTTATATAGGGAGGTAAAGTGGAAGACCTGCTGAAAGGCATTTCCGGTATACAGTATACTGTAAGTGCTATGCTAGCGGGTTTCATCATCGATAGCAACAACAGCAACTTCATATAAGCAAATGAAGTTGTTGTTGTTACCGTCAATGATGGAAGCATTAAATCATTCTACAAACATAAAATTACAAGGATCATCTGCAAATTATCGCAATGCAGCCTTTTGTTGCTTTTAAAAACAAATTGTAGTAACGACCATAAGGTCAGATTTGAGTACCAAATGCAACCACAAAGATGATCTATCCTGGGATGGCCTGTCTCATGGGAGGCACTCATACATTTGTGCCCATTAGGTTTTTTCCCCCAATTGTGCTTGATATCAGTTGCAGGTTGCAATTATTAGGCCACTGATTACACAAATGTATCCTATTGTAACCAAGTTTATAAGTTAGAATCATGCCAGTTCAGTCAGTTTTTTTCAATCGCACAGGACAATAAATTAATACAGACACACTGTCGGTGGCATTATAAGTTTTGTCACATGAAAGGGAAAGCATTATGGGACCCAGTAGCGAGACCGCAGAAGTGAGTTCAGAGTCTTTATTAACTTGACGGCAGAGTATACAGGCGAACGTCGATAGCCAGCAAACAGAATCAGCAGGGAATAGACAGTTTGTTAACGAAAGTCCAGGCAGAAGTTCAGTACACCAGCAAACAGCGATAACAGGGATAATCCAAAAAGAAGTCCAAGTCACAGGCAAAGGGTCAATAACAAACGGGCAAGCCAAACAAAAACAGAATCCAGAAACGAAAGTCGAGAAGCCAAAATGGGTCAATAAACTACGGGTCAAAACAAAATAGAAGGATAAAGCAAGAGGCAGAAGTATAAGACAAAACAAGTCCTAACAGAAATCAATTAGAAATAAACGCTGGAGAGTATGGTTGGGACACCTAACAATCTGGCAACAAAAGACAGAAAGAAAGGGGGTTAAATACACATAACTAACTTGAATAAAAAGTAGACACAAGTGGGAACAATGATAGTAGGCAGGAAGGAAGTACATATAAGTGGAGTGGAAAGGTTCAGACATGAAACGAGACTCAGGTGATACAAATTAATGAATGGAACAACCAGGAAACAGACTACAGTGTGCACAGAGGGTAATAACAAATGGAAATACTAAGCTCTTAGACAAAACTAGACAATGAATAACACAGAACCTGATTATCTCGGCAATCTAAAAATGCAGAACATGCCTTTTTATGAACTGAAATCGCATCATATTCAGTATATAGCTATGAAAAACATGCTTTGAATCCACACTTCAACGTTACGTAGTTTGCTTATTTAGGTTTTCGTGCTCTATTTAATAGGGAGCAGTATACCGGAAGTATCGTTCCCGATACATCTGCTTTACCTCCCTATTTTAGACGTATTAAATCTTCTGCTGCTGTTACCTATCCACTGTGAGTTTTGACATGTTGTGTGTGCAGATATGCTCTTCTGCATACCACTGTCGTATTGCGTGGTTATTTGCATTACTTCCTCTCAGCTTCTACCAGTCTGGCCCTTCTCCCCTGACTTATGTCATTAACAAGGCGTTTCTGCTCACAGAACTGCTGCTCACTGGATGTTTTTGTTTCCCCACCATTCTCTGAAAACTCTAACGACTGTAGTGTGTGAAAATCCCAGGAGATAAGCAGGTTCTAAGATGCTCAAATGCTGTCTGGCACCAACAATCATTCTACGGACAAAATCACTTTGATCACATTTATTTTCCATTCTGACATTTGGTCTGAAAAACAGCTGAACAACTTGAACATGTCTGCATCCTTTTTGCATTTAGTTGCTGCCACATTATTGGCTGATTAAATATTTGTATTAACAAGCTGGTGTACAGGTGTAGTGGTCACTGAGTGTATTAACATGCAGTATAAAATAGCTGGCAGTGAGGTTTGGTCCATATACACAATTTAAATAGAAGCCATCCAATTGATTTTGTTAAGCTTGACTAAATACAATTTTAAATGTCACTTCAGGCAGAATTTGTTCAAATAAGACCAATATTTTGGACACTTTTTGTTTTACAGGCAAAATTTCTGTTTTGCTTTAACTTCTGTCCATTATCACAAGGGAAAACATACATCATAGAGTGATGTGATGACAACAGTTATTCTGTAATCTATTTTTGATTAATTGTAAAATGTAATAACTTAAAATCATCATATAGATGAAGAACCTCTTAATAAAATGGATTGTTCAAAATTTGATTTTGTCAATTGTCATTTTTCCGTTAAGAATGGTATCTTGTGGTAATGTGGGTAATTCTTGATCAAGACATCCAAGTTTGCCTCTCAACACTGTACGAAATTGTGAATATGGATAAAAGAAAATGTAGGTGAATTGGTAAACAGGGGCAATCAAGGTACTTTCCTTCCCTCAGTGAAGCCTGGAAGGCAGCGTCTTTTAAAACTAGAAAACTTAATAGCGACAGATTAGCAAACTAGCTTGCTCAGTAACATAGGTACAGATAGATTTTATGAAACTGCATTAAGGTAAAACTGCCTGCGAAGAAAATATTTACGCATCATCAGTGGTTAGATGAGCTGAACGTGCTGTTTGCAGTCTTGGAGACAGCAGCTGCCTTCAAGGAATCACTGAGGAAGAAAATGACCTTGGGTGGGGGGTCCTCAAAGGGCCTGGACACCAGTTTGCTTTGGTCTAATTCGAATAGGGCCCACAGAACACAGAGACTGCATTTACACAGGGCCCAGAATTCTGTGCTACACCCCGTAACCAACACAGGTAAACAGGTAAGTAATATGTCTAAGTAAAACTACCTTGTAGCTACCTTGATGTTGCAATACATTTTTTAAAGACTTTTTTCAGTCTTTTTTCTGGGAGAATAATACAAAGACTGAGATGTCAGCGACATGTTTCCAAAATGCTGGAATACTTCTTGCCAAAATACAACAACGGTACATCTACACCTTCTGAAGGTCCTGTTAAGTTTGCTTGTTGCACATCACAAATTTTGTCACAAAATACCTGCCTTGAGGGAAGACTGCAAGGGAAGGGAATGTGTTAAAGTGGAATGGAACCCAGCCTCGGTGGCGTCTGCACGAAACCGGACTCTCTGGACTCTTCACAGAAATGTGCCTGTTCAGTCCGCCAGTCTGCAAGTACAGAGAACAATATTTAGACTCTTTCAGACATACTATGTCATCATAGGCTGGATCCAAATGTCCAGTTTCCCCACACTTGCAGTTGAGAGTTTGGAGTGACTAGGCCTGCCCAAGTCTGGAGGGGCTAGGCGTGCCAAATTCTACAATTCATTAAGTCCACAAGGGGACTCATGACTTGGCCTGCACATTCATGTGCTCATTCGGACTTTCATATGAAAGTATGAAGTTTAAAAATATTGAAAAAATCCCAACTGAATTAAGAATAGTTTAACTTAAAAGTTAAAGACTTGTGAATAATTTAGCAATATTATCAAAAGGTTCAAACAGGTAAACTAGACATTTTGAGAAGGGCTACTCTTGGTAGAGCTTGCAGCCTCAGTAGATCCTGAAGCCTATTTGGAAATATGAGACTTGACTACTGCCAACACTATCCAGAATACTTTCTAATAAATCGATGGCAACATGAATCTCAAATTTATTAAGAGGTAACCACATTGCTACATTGCGCTGTTTATAACTTATAATCACCACAATTCAGGCAAACGGCAAAAAACGCAAAATCCATCCCACTGCGGCAAAATGAATTAGCCCAAATTCAAATTGAACGTTAAAAGTGTAGCCTACTATTAAAAGAGCATAAAGATTCTGCAACTAGCCTATTCTTTGTCTGTGCAACTCTCCCATCAAATATATAAGCTTCTGCTTATCGGTTCTATGGATTTCTATGGGAACAGCTCAATGGTGCATGAAGCCAGTTCATGGAGGCTGCCATGTTTGACTATGGGGCTTTTTTTTTAGCACCAGCACATGCACACTGGGTACCTAATCATGAAGTGATGAATAGGCCTTGGAAGTTTGACATAACCTATAGCAAAACCTTTGCTCATATATAGATTTCCAGAACAAAGTATAGTTTCCCTATAGAAAACATGTATTGAATTGTCACAGTCTGTGATTTATGCTTCCATTTAATACTTGGACATTTTTATTCTGACACATTTCTCTCTGAATTGGGACTGGGTGCATTAAATTCCGATGCTACTTTCCAACCTAAATAATTATTTCCCACACAAAAAACTAACACTGCTGCCCATGTTATATACACCCATATCGGTTCTATGAGATGGGTTCCCAGGCTAGTCAAAACTACTGTTAGCCAGCAAAGAAATGTAAAGCAACCACTCAAATAACTTGCTTATAACTTGGAAATTGCTTATGAGAACACCAATAACAACAATAAAGATATTTATAGCAATATATGATTATTATGTAATAATAATGTGTATATTTCCTGAAAAAATGTGTTAACATTAAAATCTTGTTTGAATACTTTCTATACATTTTGCCCTTTATTCTCACAGCTTTGTTGTTGTCCAAAGCCCATACATTTATAGAATGCTCTACATAAAAACGTAAACAGATTCCAACCTTTGTAAATAAAATGTGAAACGTTGGGTTAACACAATCAGACGTGCAGTCATTAAATATGAAGAACCATTCATCCAAGAAGCATTACTGCTCATAAAGACCTTTTTATAGAGCATGCATACTTATATGCATGCACATACACACACCACTGGATATTTATTGTAACTTTTTGAAAATAACTACCCTGTTTTTTTCCTTCATGTTATGTATTGGAATTTAATAGCCTAAATGGTGACAGGGGTTCCAAATTAGCTTTGGCTAGAAACCCTGTATGTGGGGCCATCTTTTTCGCGTTTTACCTGTAACAACGTCTACTTGTATTGTCCCTGTTAAATAAAAAGTTAATTCAATTAGCAATCAGAGAATATACTTGGACCTGTGCCTGAGATCCATCCAGTGACAAAGAGACAGGTGCAGCCGGACACTGTACATGTTTATGGGTTCCTGGAGAGTGAACAGTTTAGTGTGAATGAATTTCTGAACTTGAAAGTTATATCGAAAATAGTATACTTTCGCCAGGGTAACGTCATTGTCTTCAACGGGGGAAATCTGAACCAGAGGCTTAATAAGATGCAATACCTCCGGTAACCGCTGGAGTTTGCGAGCTTCAGAGGGAGTGTCAATCGCGGGTGCCCTGAGCTCTTCCCGCCTCATCACTGTGTGTACGCCAATAAAATTGCAGATGTCACAATTTAAGAACCAATTAAAATGAGTCTTCAGCGGCTCATAAACCAACCAAACAGTACAGGTGAAGATCAGGGATTATTCGAATAAATAAATATTGTTTATGTCTTATACATTTGTTTGGCAGCTACACATAGCTGTAGCTGGCAAAATAGAAGCGTAGTCCTGATATATGGCATAATTAGATGGCCTGCACGAAGAACAAGTGAGCATATACAAAAATATATAATTAAGTTCTAATCTGTAACTTTGGCGAATGTTCCAGGCTTCCAAAAGTCAGAAACACAAAAATCTACCATTTGGTGTTAGCTACCGACCTTCACTGGCATATTAATTTCCCTATGTACTTTTGATTGAAGGGGAGGGGGAATAAATATTTTAGCGTGAGTGTTCGGTATTTGCGTTAAATTATTTATTTAAACTTAACACGAGATGATGCCACGACCAACACTAAAAACAAGGCTTTTATTAGAAACGCTTTATCACACGTAACCTTTACCAAGATGGTGGCCTCAAGCCTTATCCGCCATTATGAACATGCGCATGCGCACAGTTTGTTACGGTCTGGTTTGCGCCAACTCCGTGGAGAGGATGTAGCTTGGAGTGTCGGGGTTGATGTATTTTCCATAACAGTCATAATAGTGCAGAGATTTCTTCACTAAAAGAAGAAAACAACGGCGTCAAATGTACATTTTTACAGTCTGCTAACTTCGGCTCGGACGTTAGCAACATTCGTGGGATTGTGTTGGTTTATTATCTGATTTGGCTAGCTAGCCTGCTAGTTGGTTGTGGTATGGAATGGAAGGAGGTGGCCGATCTCTACAGCATCTTCGCAACCAGCAAGAGCAGAAACAAGAGCCATGGTTAGGCCTCTCACTGGCCACGTTCTGCATTTCTGTGGATTTCTCCAGTATTTGTTCGACCTGGCAACAAGACGAGGCAGCTTTTGAAGCGAAGCAGCCCAACCCTGAGCATTTGCTGAAAGAGGGCTCATTGCATTTGCTGGCAAGCACGATGTTTTGCTAGCTGGCTAGCTACAACTGCCATTGGCTTTTCGTTCATTTGGGGAAACGGCTAACTAGCGTTAGCTTTGCATTGTAAACAATACCTCGAACTTAGCTGTTGATGGTACTATTTTGACCTTTTTGGGTCGAATAGAATCCGCCTGTGTGGATATTGCTTTTCCCGTTGCTGTTACTGTTTCACTGAGCAGTGGCAGCCACCAATAATTCATTTTCAAGCGGAGAACTCAACTACCGTATGAATGTGGGACAAAATGGAGACCCCAACGATTGTGTACGACCTGGATACCTCTGGGGGTCTCATGGAGGTGAGGCATTAAGGCAACATATCCGTCAGCTACATGTACTAACTAGGCATTCAGATTAGCCAACTGTCCATTTTGGACTTGAACAAAATGTCAAAGCAGTGATTTGTCAGGCTAGCTATAGTCGAACGTTACCTCTAGCTAGCTAGCTACATAACGGGTGTATGGGTTCAGATTGTGTATAACGTTCGCTATCGTTGTGCATTTTGGTATTTAGTCGTGTTAAACTTAGCTGGCTACTATGTCCTAATTGACAGCTATGGCATTTTATCCAGAGTGGAATTTTCATTTAACTCTGCCTTCGGACATTGAGGCGAGCTAGCATAGTTGGCTAACGTTTAGAACCGTTAGCCAGCGAACTATAGCTCAGCTAAGTTACTGAAACGTTAGCTAGATGGCCAGCATGCGAACAAACTGTATTTATAGTCAGGTGCACTATAACCAGTGATAATTGTGGTTTGCATGTGTAGAATTAGCTAGTCAGCTAGCCAGCCAATGCTAGCAAGTTGGTTGAGGTCGTTAGCTTGTGATAACGTTAGCCCTTCAGTCATTCAGCCAGCTCAGTTAGCAATTAGCTCTAGCATGATTGTGGCTACTCACTAATCTATTCGTTGTGTGCTATTGCTGGAAGGTAATGTATACGTTTATATATACTTTCAGCAAATCCAGTCCCTCTTAGCACCCCCAAAGTCCGAGGATGGTGAAAAAAGGAGTCGAAAACCGGAGAAAGAGGCTCGCAGAAGCGGCAGGGCCACTAACCACGACACCTGCGATAGCTGCCGAGAGGGAGGGGACTTGCTGTGTTGTGATCATTGTCCAGCCGCCTTCCACCTACAATGCTGGTATGCCAATGGTTTTGCGCTGCAAAACTTACAAAGTTTCATTGTTGCAGGTACCTTGCAATGATGTGTTCCATTCACCTTAAACGATCGGCGTTAACTAGATGAAAGTATCCTAATTGTCGTTACACCGGCAAGGTGGCAAATTAACGTGATATAGCTCGTTAACTTCAACTATATGACCTGTGACGCTTTTTAAATAATAGCGTATATTGTCTACACACCAACGACAGTTGTGTGAATTGTGTAATTGTCTGGATTAACCATCACCTGCACAGTGACTCTTTCGTCGTAATGTAGGGTACCTAAATTAGCTAACTAACTTGACTAGTTATTTTTCAATGTTTATGTTGACTACCGACCTTCTGTATTTCGTTTTGGGATAGATGGCCAGCCTGTATCCTGATTGTCTTTAGTAATTGGGTTGTAGTGTGCTTGCAGGCAGAATGGCCTTGCATCGCAAACCGTTTCTTTCCGAGTATTTTCTTTGTGCCAAACGCTGGGAGCGCTCTGAAATGTTAAAAATGGAGTCTCCGCTGCGGTTCGCCTGTGTGCTTCTGTTTACAATATGGCGACCTCCCTTTAAATTGTTTTATTCCAGCGCCATTTTGCTGACATTTCACGGAGTTCATAGCGCTATGTGTCGTATTCAGAGCTCCTGAAAAAGGATGCCCGCGTTGTATGGACGTGGCTTTGCCAAGGCCGACTGCCTTCGCTTGCTCGGTAGCTGCTGGGTGGTGCTTCCAGATGAGCTTTGGCTACACCGTTAGCTAGACACTCTCCGAGGAAAGCCATTACCGTATAGCCAGAGACTTTCCATGCGGGGGCACGTTGTTGTTCCACGTGATGGGTCCCCTGTTCAACCATCCAGCAACAATTGAATGGACAAAATCATAATCGTTTTGGGTATTTTCTGAATGACGTTTCTCAAGAGGCAGATGCTGAACCAGCATACGTTTAAGAGCATACTGATGAGATAAACTCTGCTGCTGTCACAAGTATGACGGACTCTAAGGTCGCTTAAAAAAAAAAAAAAATACAAATACAAAATAATTTTGAATCATTTTAATAACATGTTGGTTTATGATTCCCTTCTCCTTGCTAGTGTGAAATGTCTGAGCTCTCTTGATTAGTGACCATCCCCATGGCAACGTAGTGTTTTGTAGTAATTCAGTGGTTGACCCTGTTCTGCTTCTAGGATATAACTGTTTGTCTGATCACTCCGATTTCCTCAACTGTTGTCTTGCGTATCTTTTGGATCAATGTTTAATTCCTCAGTTTTTGTTGTTGTTAAAATGCTGGTTTTGATGAGGGGATCTTAGTGGTAAATCAACACTATCATCAGACCCAAACTGATTGCTAATAAGGTTTGTGTGTATGTGTGTGGACGGGTGTTGTTGGGAATGTTAGCTGCTGTGTTTACCCCTGAGCACAGACGCAGAAACACAACCACAATGCATTTCAATGGAAGTACTGGCAAGAAAAAATAAATGCCACCTCACCATGGCCTTGCTTTTTGCTGTGGTTGCTTTCCTTTCTTTGCCAGTGAGCTCCATGTGTATACATTTGTATAAAATTCACAGCGGAATCCAGTCCGTCGGTAATGTTGGTCATTTTCTTTGTGTCAGGCAGAAAGTGCCTGTGCTGTCTAGAAACGGCCACCAGAGGGAGACATACCCACTTGATACATGGCTAGAGAAGGCTGATAATTTGGGCCTTCATTCAGTCTGGTGTAATCACACATTAGATGGGATAGAACGAGCAGCCCGTGTCCCAGATGTAGCAGAATCACTGTTTGTGTTGAGGAATTTATGTAGCAGAATCACTGTTTGTGTTGAGGAATTTATGTAGCAGAATCACTGTTTGTGTTGGGGAACTGATGTAGCAGAATCAATGTTTGTCTTAGAGAACTGATGTAGCAGAATCACTGTTTGTGTTGGGGAACTGATGTCCCTGATGTTGCCGAATCACTGTTTGTGTAGGGGAACTGATGTAGCAGAATCACTGTTTGTGTTGGGGAACTGATGTAGCAGAATCACTGTTTGTGTTGGGGAACTGATGTAGCAGAATCACTGTTTGTGTTGGGGAACTGATGTAGCAGAATCACTGTTTGTGTTGGGGAACTGATGTAGCAGAATCACTGTTTGTGTTGGGGAACTGATGTAGCAGAATCACTGTTTGTGTTGGGGAACTGATGTAGCAGAATCACTGTTTGTGTTGGGGAACTGATGTAGCAGAATCACTGTTTGTGTTGGGGAACTGATGTAGCAGAATCACTGTTTGTGTTGGGGAACTGATGTAGCAGAATCACTGTTTGTGTTGGGGAACTGATGTAGCAGAATCACTGTTTGTGTTGGGGAACTGATGTAGCAGAATCACTGTTTGTGTTGGGGAACTGATGTAGCAGAATCACTGTTTGTGTTGGGGAACTGATGTAGCAGAATCACTGTTTGTGTTGGGGAACTGATGTAGCAGAATCACTCTCTGTGTCAGGGAGCTGGTGACATGACCAGGGACTATGTACGATTGGTGGATTGTTGCCGGGGCTGTGGGAGAGGCGTAAGCGTCTTCTCACCTTCTCAAACTTCCTCTTTTCGTCTGGCTGTGCACATGCCCTGACTGCATCAGCCTCTGGGGACAGTTCTCCGCCGAACACAAGCTAACGGTAAATAGTTTGAATGTTTGAAAATTTCCCTTGTTGCATCTTATTGAGGAACGATATTTCAGAATAGGAACTAAACAGGTTTCTTGCTTCAGGTAACCTGGAATGTATTAAAATAGGCAGGAGGACTGGGGGCAGCCTGTAGCCTGCTGGTTAAGGAACACCACTGGGACCCGGGAGGTTGGTGGTTTAAGCCACGATAAGATCTGCACAGCTCTTGGGCCCTTGAGCAAGGGTCTTAACTCCACATTGGCCCCTGCTTAGTCTAAGCAACTGTACATTCTGATGTCTCCAAATGTATTGCCAAATAAGGCTGATGTTGAAGCAGGGAAACGCTGAATAATAATAACGTGAGTTAGGTTTGTCGTACACAAGGACACTTTACCTTTGGGGTTGGTGTTGTGCTGGCTGCGGTCTCATCTGACCATAGCACTCCCTTCCAGTCATAACTCCAATGAGGTTTGGCAAACTCCAGATGTTTGGTTTAGTGTATTGTGCTCAGTAAGGGCTGTCTTGGGGCCACCCTTCCAGAGAGTTTGTTGGTATGGAGGTGGAGTTTTTAAGGTTCTTTAGACTTGGCAACCCCAAGATGTAACCTTAAACCCTGCTCAGCAAAGTCAGCACATTTGAATGTTTGTTTTGTATTTATGACCATGCTCTGCTGCCAGCTCCCACACCACAGCTCTGCTGATTAATTTTATTAATTTTTGACTACTGGGGAGACATTTGCTCAGGCAGTAAGAGCAGCCATCTGGCAGTTGGAGGGTTGCCGGTTCGATCCCTTCCTGGGTGTGTCAAAGTGTCCCTGAGCAAGGTACCTAACCCCCAAATGCTCCTGACGAGCTGGTTGGTGCCTTGCATGGCAGCCAATCACCGTTGGTGTGTGTGTGAGTGTGTGTATGAATGGGTGAATGAGAAGTGTGCAGCCCTTTGGATAAAGGCGCTATATAAATTCCAACCATTTACTTTTCATCGCAAGGGCTCTGGGTTCCGTTTCTGTTCAGACTGGGTAATCCCTGCTTACCCTCCTTTGAAAGTGTTCTTTGCTACAATTGCACATATTTAATTACTTTTAAGCTAATTATTCAGTGCTGATGAGCATACATAACCTGACTGCTCTCCTGATTTATCAGAAAGGTTCTCCCGTGTCCCTGCAGTCTCCCCAAAACCTCCTGCTCTGTGCAGCCCCTCTGTTACTGCAGTTTTGTCCGGTTGAGTGGAAGGTGGTTGCTGGTTGGTGTTTCTTTGTGGGCTTGTGGTCAGGCACCAGTCCTGTTCAGAGTGTTTTACCTGGGGGTGATTTATTGGGTGGGGCACTGTGTAGAAGGGCGAGGAGTCCTGGGGCTGTGTGTGCGTGTGTGCGTGTGTGCGTGTGTGCGTGTGTGCGTGTGTGCGTGTGTGCGTGCGTGCGTGCGTGCGTGCGTGCGTGCGTGCGTGCGTGCGTGTGCAAGTGGGTGGGGTTCTACGGGCCCAGCTCATTCCCCCCACATGCGTGTTTGTGTGTGAATGTGTAAACCGATACAGGCACACCTGTGGCAGCAACCTGTGGTGTCAGATTCCCAACTGTTTTCATGGAAAATCTGTAGTTCAGTAGAGAATTCCCCATTCAACAGTCAGGCACACTGCACATGATGCTTCTGTGTTATTGTGGTTTCATACCGCCGTTCACTGGAATATTGAACTGGAAACAGGTTTTATAAGTCCAGGTGTAAACAGGTTTTTATTAATCCAGGTGTAAACAGGTTTTTATAAGTCCAGGTGTAAACAGGTTTTTATTAATCCAGGTGTAAACAGGTTTTTATTAATCCAGATGTAAACAGGTTTTTATTAATCCAGGTGTAAACAGGTTTTTATAAATCCAGGTCTAAACAGGTTTTTATTAATCCAGGTGTAAACAGGTTTTTATTAATCCAGGTGTAAACAAGTTTTTATAAATTCAGGTGGAGTAGAGAGGGGGAAAAGAGATGCCAGTTGAAGCTGTGCCTGAAATAGTCTCAATGCCACCTACACGTTTGCAACTCTGAAGGTAGAACAGAGTGAAGTGATGTGTTTGTGGATGGTTTTGGAGATTATTAATCTTACTGGTTAATAAAACACATTTTGAAAACATGTTGATGGCTTTGTGGTGTGTCTGCCAGGGAAGCGGATTGGTGTCAGGCAGAGCCTGCTTCTATGAAGTAGTAAAAAATTCCAGAAAGTAGCTGACTGGTTGAATGGGAGTCCTCTGCCAAGTAACTATGATAGCTTGCTAGTTTAGCTGGCTAATGACTAGGCATGAGCTGGTATGAGATTTCAGAAAGTACAACCCCGGCCAGGAATACCACGGTTAGGGTTCATAGTATCATGGTATTGCACACCTAAATGTTATTGTCTAGTAAGTCTAAACCTGCAGCTCAACCTTAGAGCTTTCCAAGGTTTTTGGAGACAAGTTCACTTTCTACACATTTGCTTTTCCTGAGGAAAAAAATTTAGCTCAAAATGTTCCGAAAACCTGAGCTATGTTGGGCTTATTGGGATATAGTCTTGTGTGTCAAAACGGCATTCGTGCTAGATAACCACCCCTCTACTCTAGATGTCAAGATGCAGGCTTTTGCTCACTGAGTAATTTTTCAGCCAGAGAGTTTTTGATTTCTTGTGTTTGGTTATTGTTGCGTTAGTAAAGCTGCTAAAAGGTGACTGTGCCGTGCATTTATCCATTTCATTATTTGGTTAAACATTTAAATAAATAACAAATGAATAAAACAGCTTAGTCTTGAGCTTCATGTTATGTGAAATTAGTTAGCCCTGCTAAATGAGCTTTCTCACTTCCAGGCTGTGGACATGCTCATCTGGATTTCGAGGTCGTAGAGTGTCTAGTGTCATGAAGGCAAACTTGTGAGCAGGACGGGGCATAGCATTGCGCTTCCTCTGTGGTGCTATAATGATTCGGATAATGATCTCCGGGAAGTCTTGGCTGTACGATGGAGTGTTGTTAGTTCAGAGAGGCTGTGGACTGGGGATCAGAGCAGTGCTGTGTGCAGTAATGATGACATCCACATTGTTGATGAGAAATGATCATTTGAGGCACTTGTTTGCAGTGGCTGTGAGATTCCTGGCTGTTTGAATGTAGTGGAAACCCTGCTCCTGCTCTCTCTGCAGTAACCCCCCTCTGAGTGAGGAAATGCTGCCCCCTGGAGACTGGATGTGTCATCGCTGCAGTGTGCGCAGGAAGGTGAGCGACCGTCCGGTCATACTCTGTTTTTACGTGTTCACATGCATTTGGTTCCGTGAATTTATTTCCTAGATGTTTTCTTCTGGACCTTTTTAGGCGCATCCAGAATTTTAGCACTCTTTTTTTGGGATATTTATTATCAATGGGAACTGGCCTAATTCTACCCGACAAGCATGATGTACTTATAAATTGTTTCTGCAGAATTCTGCTTGTAGGGTCTCCATTGGATGTTTGTGCTCACTGAGTGGACCCCAAATCTCACTTGCGTAAAGTGCAATGAGCTTGATAACACTGTCAAAGAGATTGGGCCAGATTGTGATTGGTATTAATTGAGTGAAATATTCTCTTATTTGCAATAAGTGCTGTACAAGCTTTTTCTTTTAATCTATTCAACGCCATACTAAAGCTCCCTGATTCACTCATTGCCAGACTGCAGACTGCAAGTGTAATTTAAGGTAAATTCTGTTCAAGCACAGTGCTGACTAATGTAAAGGTATAGCTATTTTGCTGACATCTGGCCTTTTTTTGGAATATCATTACTTTAGTCTTCTTTGGGTTTACTGCCAGGGCCCGGGTCAGGCAGTAGTCCTCCAGCAGAGCCAAGTTCTACTGTCGCCCTTGTTCTGTGGGAGACGGCAGAACCAGGCCTTCAGCATACAGAGGACCTTTTACTTCTGTGTCATGTAGTGTTGGGCCAGCCCTGCAGCCCTGTTTCACACCACTGCAGCCCTGTTTGAAGTACTCTGTCCTTTTGTTGCCAATTCTCACTGTGCACTTGTTTTCTTTGTGTGTATTTATGTACCATATCTGCCCCCCCTTCTCTATCCTCTCTCTCTCTCTCTCTCTCTCTCTCTCTCTCTCTCTCTCTCTCTCTCTCTCTCTCTCTCTCTCTCTCTCTCTCTCTCTCTCTCTCTCTCTCTCCCTCTTTCTCTTTCTCTCAGAAGCGGGAGCAGCGGGCTGAGCAGATGAACGGGGCCCTGGAGCGAGGGGGTCAGGTGTCGAAGTGCTCGGGCTCTCCGTCGGGGGAGGTGGAGCTGGGCGCGGTGCGATTGGACGGCGTGCCCGGGGGAGCGGTGCGATTGGACGGTGTGCCCGGCGGGGTGGGGCTCCGCATGGCGGTGGCACAGGTACGGCTCCTGGAGAGGCGGAGCAGCCGACCAGGCACGCCCACCTCCAGCGTTTCCACGGATACAGCCACGCCCTCGGAGGCGAATGAGGACGAGGACCTGCTGGACGAGGAGGACCCCCCAGGGTCCGAGGCCCCTGGGTCAGAGCCCGAAAACGCCCCCCCGCGCCTCAAACGGCCCTTCCAGCTGCTCATCGCTGCCGCCATGGAGAGAAACCCCACCCAGTTCCAGCTGCCCAATGAGCTGACCTGCACCACAGCGCTGCCAGGTACCCAATCACAGCTCCTGTCTATACCAAATCACAGTTCCCCTCTATACGCAATCACAGCTCCCGTCTATACCCAGTCACAGCTCCCGTCTATACCCAATCACAGCTCCCGTCTATACCCAATCACAGCTCCCGTCTATACCCAATCACAGCTCCCCTCTATACGCAATCACAGCTCCCCAATCACAGCTCCCCTCTATACGCAATCACAGCTCCCCTCTATACGCAATCACAGCTCCCCTCTATACCCAATCACAATCACAGTTCCCCTCTATACCCAGTCACAGCTCCCGTCTATACCCAGTCACAGCTCCCGTCTATACCCAATCACAGCTCCCGTCTATACCCAATCACAGCTCCCCTCTATACGCAATCACAGCTCCCCAATCACAGCTCCCCTCTATACGCAATCACAGCTCCCCTCTATACGCAATCACAGCTCCCCTCTATACGCAATCACAGCTCCCCTCTATACCCAATCACAATCACAGCTCCCCTCTATACCCAATCACAGCTCTTGTCTATACCCAATCACAGCTCTCGTCTATACCCAATCGCAGCCCTCGTCTATACCCAATCGCAGCTCCCGTCTTTACCCAATCGCAGCTTCCCTCTATATCCTCTATACCCAGTCGCAATCACTGCTCCCCTCTATACCCAACCACAGCTCCTCTCTATACCCCATCACAGCTCCTCTCTATCCCCAATCGCAGCTCAGAGCCTTACCCAATCATAGCTCACAATTAGATCAGTATAGCTGTTGGGGCCCCTGAGCAAGGCCCTCACCCCCACATTGCTTCAGGTGGATGCTTAGTCTAATCAACTGCAAGTCATTTTTGAGTGTCATCTAAATAACTGTAATACCCAATCACTATAATACTGTGTCTGTGTATCCTCAGGCAGCAGTAAGCGTAAGAGGAGAGAGGAGATGTCTGGGAAGAATGTGAAGAGGCCCCAGCACGAGCTGGACCATAATGGGCTGGTCCCCTTACCAGTCAAAGTGTGCTTCACCTGCACCAGGTAAACTGTGTGTGTGCTTCACCTGCGCTAGGTAAACTGTGTGTGTGTGTGCTTCACCTGCGCTAGGTAAACTGTGTGTGTGCTTCACCTGCACCAGGTAAACTGTGTGTGTGTGCTTCACCTGCACCAGGTAAACTGTGTGTGTGTGTGTGTGTGTGTGTGTGCTTCACCTGCGCCAGGTAAACTGTGTGTGTGTGCTTCACCTGCGCTAGGTAAACTGTGTGTGTGTGTTTCACCTGCGCTAGGTAAACTGTGTGTGTGTGTGTTCTTCACCTGCGCCAGGTAAACTGTGTGTGTGTGCTTCACCTGCGCTAGGTAAACTGTGTGTCTGCTTCACCTGCGCCAGGTAGAACCTGTGAGTGTGGTGGGGTGGAGTGGGGTGGCCTGCGGCAGGTGAACTGTGTGTGTGTGTGCTTCACCTGAGAGAGTGGAGTGGAGTGGTTATTCACCTGCAGCGGGTAAACCCCTCCTCCCTATGTGTGTGCGCTAGACCTGCGGCAGGTAAACTGTGTGTGTGTGTGTGTGTGTGTGTGTGTGTGTGAGAGTGACTAATCCAGATTTGCACAGCTTCATGCATGAGGAATTTTCCCACAATGCTCCTCACCACGTCAATCCCCAGTCCTTCAGTAATTTCCTTTATTTATTCCTTTCCCACCAATTCCAGCAGCTTCAGTAGCTCTGGGAAATTGCCCCGTCTCTCTCAAACAGACCCACAAAACGCAGCCATGTCTAACAAATATGTAAAGCAGTACTTCAGCGAAAAAACTTCCCAAGTATATTTTCCTTGCTCTCCTATGTGTTTGTTTCTTTCCTCATCAGCAATTTGGGGTTTTGTTGTTCCATACCAGCTCACACAGCTGTAATGATTAAAAGTCAAAGATGGTAATCCGTGACAGGCAGTTTCTATAGGACGTCAGGTTTCCACACTTCGTGTCTCAGTGAAACGCGGTGAAGCGATCTGTGTGGAGCTGTAAAATGTGGGTTTTTGCCGCTGGTGTTGTAACCAGAGAGGTGATGGGAATGTGTGATTGGCAGGGGGGCGTTTGGCCTGGGGCGGCACTGCCTTAATTACAGGCTGAGTGACAGGTCCTTCAGGTCACATGACTGCGCTTGTTTTTTGTCTCAATTGCTCTGACTCTCAATGAGTTTTCAATGAGCTGTTCAGCAGCTGTGTGGCTGAAGTTAGGTTTTTTTTGAGAAGGAGCTTGCTTTGTCTTAGTTATTCCTTTTTATCCACGTTGTTAATGCTTTATTTTACAGCCGTTAATTGCATAGTACTTACTGGATGAATACCAGCAGCCTGTTGCAGCAGTATAACGTAAGTTCAAACGTAGGCTATTTTGAACATTAATTCAGAGTTACGCCATAACTTGATGTAAACCGGTTGCACCAACTGATTTAGTTTCAACGTGGAGTTAAGGCACTTAAGAAACTTATAATTTACACCTGCTCCCTACTAGGTGTAAAGTAATTCCTGAAATAGCCTTTGACAAAGCGCAGCATAAGCGCGGTATAAACTAGCTGTGCATTATCCACGATAGATGACCCCTTTAATTTGTATGCTGTAATTGACGCGCACTCATTTTTAAAGTAACCAACCTCTCTGATTACAGGAATACTTAATATAATATAATATAATATAATAATATAATATTAATATAATATAATTACTCCCTAAATTAGAAGAGGTTATAATGAAAATATTTTATTTTGATTGTTGGGGAGCAATACAAAGAAACACTGTTAAGGCAGTTCAAATACATCCACTGAAAGCTCAATGAGTTGCCACCAGCTAGAATAACAGGCTGCAGGCGGCCGTTGAGAGAGAAAAGTCTTGCCATCGTATTACTGGGCACTAGGAGGGCACGAGACTGCAATAGCTAATTTTTTAAACGTGCGTGATTGATGTGAATATAGAAATGTTGCTGTATGCGACAACGTTTTGGCTTGCGATCAACTTGGCTAAGATGTGCCCTAAGTATGAATTATGCAACCGAGACAGCTGTAGTTTTAAACTAACTACTTGCAATGTCACATTTAGTGTGGACTTTACACTGTAACTTATAAAATTATACTGGTGCAACAGGCTTATTAGGTAACTAATTTCATTTCAGAGGAAAGTTCTCTGTACTGACACAGTGCTTGCATATGGTACTTACTGAATTTGTTTCATAGTACTTACCACTGAAATTAAAGTACTTAACTAATAATTACATAAGTGTGCTTACCTAGTCAATATGATGTAATTAATGGGCTGTAGAATATAGCATTGCCAAAACTTTTCAAAGAGTGGCAAAACCTTTTCCTGTCCCTGCTCCTTTAGGATGGACAGAAATGCAAAGCCAGCGATAGGCTGACCAGCACAGTAAGACCTTCTCAATGGGCTTATGGCGGTCTTGCATTTTAAAGTGATTAAAATCGCCCCCCCAGGAGCTGCAGAGTGGCCCCCCTGATTCCCTGTGACTATTGCCCCCTCCTGTTCCACATGGACTGCCTGGACCCGCCCCTCACTGCCATGCCGACAGGCAAGTGGATGTGCCCCAACCACATGGAGCACGTTGTGGTAAGCCCCGCCCCTCCATCGGACAAGTCCGCACCCCGCTCTGAGGCAAACCAACCAACATGCTCTGCTAATCTCCACATGGCACTGGGTCCCAGCCCTGTTACTGGAGATCTACAGTGCCCTCCATAATGTTTGGGACAAAGATCCATAGTTTATTGATTTGCCTGTGTACTCCACAATATGAGATTTGTAATAAAATATTGCATGTGGTTAAGTGCACATTGTCAGATTTTAATGACTATTATTTTCTTTTAATATATTTTGGTTTTACCGTGTAGAAATTACAGCTGGGTTTATATATAGTCCCCCCATTTCAGGGCACCATCATGTTTGGGATACAGCAATTTTATGTTAATGTAAGTAGCCATTTACATGTAATGTAAATGTAAATTATGCTGATAAAACCATTTAGCCAAAAAATGTGCTCCATAGTTTAAGTCATGAATGGTCCAAGGTATCAGACGAGCTTCAAATGACTGCTTCTGCCAGATATGCAGTTAGATACGAAAGTAATTGTGTCTCCTGAATATTTTTTCCATTGAGTTCAACAGGACAATTTGTCAGGAGAAACAATTATTCACCTGCCCCCTCAAATATCTGCAACAGCCTGGAAACATTCTTCCTCCTGAATCTGTGGTTCAATTGCACCAAATTAGGGTTGAAATGAAAACCTACAGGGCCATACATCTCCAGGAACAGGGTTGGTGTTGTAGAGTCAACAATCAAGACATTGTTTGAGCAGTAGAACACACACAGTCAATAGCAGGCCATTCAGCCCTTATTGGCTCTCCATTCCCCCGTATCTAAAAGATAACCGCGAGCGTTCTGCCTCCATGCTCCTTTCAGCTGAGCCAGAAGAACATGACCCTAAGCAACCGCTGCCAGCTGTTCGACCACTTCCAGGACCGCATCTCCCAGCATGCCGTGAAGGTGGACTTCCTGCGGAGGGTCCACCGGCAGCACCCGCCCAATCGCCGTGGCGTCCACTCGCACAGGAAGAGAACGCTGAAGGTACCGCCTGACGTCCTGCGGGGGCAGTGTGTTGCTGCGCGTAACGTTTCGCAGAACCCTGCTGACTCGCTGTGCGTCTGTCTGTCCAGGTCCCAGAGGCCATCAAGGCCCAATACAAGTGCCCTCCCCAGATGTTGGCCACCGCAGGAATCCGCAACGGGGAACTGATCTGCACCGGCGTTCCAGAGACCCCCGAAACGCACCCCACCGATACCCCCCACGCAACCAGCGAGGCTGAGCAGCAGGAGGTAGCCAAGCAACTGAAAGCACAACTCCACCTTTACACACAATACACCTGAAATTCCTATATCAGTTCTTCATTCATTCTGATTAAATGAGTCACAAAGACTTTACAGAGATTAACAGAAGCCCCAAAAAGCGCTTCATGCTAGGACCCTACACTCATATTGTATATCTGTACAGTACACACTCTACTGATGGTTTTGGCTGTGTGAGGCTCTGTGGTTAGCGTGTTGAGTGATGATTTGGCTGTGTGAGGTTGTGTGTTTAGCGTGTTGTGATGGTTTGGCTGTGTGGTTAGCGTGTTGTGTGGTGATTTGGCTGTGTGAGGTTGTGTGATGAGCATGTTGTGATGGTTTGACTGTGTGGTTAGCGTGTTGAGTGGTGGTTTGGCTGTGTGAGGTTGTGTGTTTAGCGTGTTGAGTGATGGTTTGGCTGTGTGGTTAGCGTGTTGAGTGATGGTGTTTGTTGTCTGTTGCGTGCTAGCTGGAGTGATTTGCATGTTGAGTGTGTCTGTTCTCCCTCTGCAGTGGCTCCGTGATGTCATCACGCTTCAGTGCAGCATCATGAGGCATTTGTCCTGTCGGAGGGACGCGGCCTCACGCTGGGACTCGGAGCCGGGCGAGAAGGCCGATGTGAAGCCCTGTGTAGCCCCGCCCGGGGAGAGCCTCTCCCTGTGCCCCGCAGACCGGACACCGGCCCCTGCCAGCCCCGTGTGCAGTACCGTCCCCAACCCATCGGGGGCCCCAGCCGTGTGCGGTACTGTCATCGACCCACCGGGGGCCCCAGCTGTGTGCAGTACCCTGCCCGACCCCAAGGGGGCCCCAGCCGTGTGCAGTACCCTGCCCGACCCCAAGGGGGCCCCAGCCGTATGCAGTACCTTGCCTGACTCCCAGGGGGCTCCAGGGCACAGATCGGGGTGTGGCCTCTGCTCCGGTAGGCTCTGTCAGGGCTGCCGAACTGCCAACGGCCCAGTAGAGGACACTGCCAGGGCCAATGGGCCCCTCCCCTGCGGCCCCTCCGCCGAATCCTGCAAGCAGGGCGTCGCCCAGCTCAGAGGCCCCGCCCGGCCCTGCTCCCCGACCCCGCCCGCCACCGCCCCTCGGCCAATCAATCACGCCGCCGGAGCTCCAATCAAATCTGAGAACATGTCCGCCCACAGCCCCTGCGGGCAGAAAGGCCTGCCCTCCCCCTCCCCAAACGCCTGCACCCTCTCGGACCTGCCCCCGCCCCTCACAGGCCCGGCCAGCGGTCAGGCTGCCGCTCTCTCCAGCTGCAGGGTCTCCTCCCCCCCAGCTGGGACCCGGGCCCTCACCCCCCCCAGGGCCCCTCCAGACGCCGCAGTGGCCAGGCTGGCCTCCCCCATGCCCCCCCCAGGTAAGACATGCCCCTGACCACCAGAACCCTCTCTGTCTTACTTTTACTCTGCCATTGTAACAGATTCTTAAAGGTACAATAGGTAAGATTTTTCTGTTAACATTGTTACAAGACCATTGTAAATCCTTTCCTCTCATTGAAAAAGGCTCACTGACATGTTGACTCACCCTCTGCCTGTGTTTATAGTCCTTACATTCTGTTTTCAAAATATACAGTTGACCAAAACATTGTAGAGCTGTACAATAATTCAAGCTCATTGGCTCATTGACTCAGCCAATGACGTGGGGGCTTATTCTGATTGTTTGCGTGTAGCTGCCCAAATTGGCAATACGAACATAGTAGCAAGCGTTGCGAGCACAGTTGCACAAGCGTTGTGCCTCAGGATATTTGTCAATTTGGCAAGCCAACTAATAGCTAATGCTTGTTGCTACCGATAACAAACTGGTATTGTTTTATAACTACATATGTATCCTTGGCTAGTATACAGTTTGAGTGATCGCTTGTCTGGAGTGCAATTTGGGCAGCTATACGTCCCTTTTATCTCTTTATGTTATCATTCATGCATGTTTAGCTAAACCTATTTCTCTCAAACTGTAAGTTACAGTTGCATCGTTTGTGGTACACTATCATATCTTAGTTATATAGCCAGGTAGTTACATAGCCAAATAAGTTGCTTGCTCATAATATCGTTGATTAGCTATAAAGTGAAAACTTTAAAAAGACAAAACATATAAATAGTGTTGTGCCGCACACTAAAGTCAACATTTCATAAAGTTCGGCGAACATTTTCTTACTAGAACACTACAAAAACACGGCAGACTTGTGTAATGCAATGTAGGCTTAAAGCTATTCGTCTTTATTCTGGATGCTTTGTTCTTATGCCTGCTTTGATTAGCTGGTTACGGGGCGGCTGTGGTCGTGCGCTCACGGTTGAGGTTAACGGTGGCGTTTCTGTCTCTGCAGAGGGGAAGGGCAGTGCGCGAGTGGTCTCTCCCGCGCTGGCCGGTCTGTTCAGCAGCATGAAGGGAATCACGGACGGAGACGGAGGTGAGCGGGGGTTACCATGCCGACTGAGAACAAATGCAAACAAAGAAAAATGGTTAACTTTCTGAAAAATCATCGTGGCTATTTTACAGTGCATGAACTATTCTATTTTAATTTCCTGAACAGGAATGGGGTTGCCATGTTAATATTTATGAGCCCAGCTGAAGTCGAGGGAAAAGTACTGGCAGCCTGTACTGTTACTCACTCATTAGCCTAGAAAGTTTCAGAATTGTCTGTTTTGTAGACAAAATGGCTGCTGTCCTCTGGAGGTGACTGAGTGTTTGTGCCTGTTCAGAGCTGGAGCTGAGTGACCTGGATGAGCGGCTAATCAAACTGCTGGCCTGGCAGAGGATCCAGCAGCTCCTCCCACCCAAAGCCCTCCCCGCCCAAACCATCTGTGTGACTCCGCCCCAAACCACCACCACCACCACCGCCTCCCCAGCACCAGCACCAGCACCAGCACCCCCGCTCTCCGAAGGTGAGGTCTGCCTCCTCCATTTCCTCTACGAGTGCTTTTCCATACTCCTCCCAGTCCACCCCGGGTGGAGTTGGAGCAGCAGAGTTTGTGCGCTCACAAAGCGTGTCCTGCTCAGAGGTTTCCATGTGTCTGTCTGCACCAGAAGGACTCTCCAGGCCTCAGCACATACTTGTGCACAGTAATGAGCAGGAGAAATGTCTGCCTAGCTTGAATATGAGGTCTCCCAAGATTTAGGACAATACACTTTTATATAATATAGTATATCAACAACCACCCATATACATTAACTTCACACAACACAAATATCATACACAATCCAAAAGGTCTGTGTCTGGGTGGAGCTTTGACAGGAGAGACCCAGGTGGCTGATGGTCTCATATAAGGGGAATATAAAGTGCATATAGGGGAAACACTGCCTCAAGGTCCCCACACTCCTCGAAGCACTGCGGACATGTGCGCTTTTTTACCAGTGCTGGGATTTGGGGAAGGGGGAACAGGTACTTCAGCCCTGGCCTGTGTGGCTGAGGGATGTGCCAGAGTTACCATGGAGACACAGGTGTTCTGTTCTTCCCCTGCAGTGCAAAAGTCGGAGGTGCAGGCGCGAGCGGTGTTCTACCCGCTGACAGGAAGGGGCGGAGCCGTCAACATGTGCTACAGGACCCTGTACATTGGAACAGGTGAGGCGTTCACTTCACCAAGATGGCTCCTCTGCCCTCTTAGGAAGTTTTTGGCTTGTAATGGATATTGTGCCATTTCAACATCTTCAACCGTAGTACTGTGCTGTATTACACTATCGACCATCTGCTGCTGCAGTATAGAACATTGTCACAGTATGTTTCTATATTACAGTATAGAACATTACCACTGTTTTGTACTATTACGGTATGGAACATTACCACAGTATGTTACTATATTACTGTATAGAACATCTACTGCAGTTTTGCACTATATCAGATGCATGAAGTATAAATGTTTCCATTGGTTGCTCTGATTCTGAGGCCTATGATTTCACTTCTGCGTCCCTCTCCCTCTCCCTCTCCCTCTCCCTCTCTCTCAGGAGCCGATATGGATGTGTGCCTTACCAACTACGGTCATTGCAATTACGTTTCAGGGAAACACGCCTGCATCTTCTACGACGAGGTAGGTCGTCTGCAGAACACCCCTGCTGCATGTGCAGCATTATTATTCAGGTGGAGCTGATTCTGAGTCAGGTCTTTTTTTCGGCGTACAGGTCAGATTCTGGGTCTACTGGTGTAGTTACAGTAAAATATCACGTTAAGGGCACACAGAGGGAGGGACTCGGCAGGGTTAGCAGGATCACCGTACGAATCACTAGATCTCACCGGGCCGCCGAGGAATGAGGACGTAGACTATCCTGAAGCAGTTGGCATGGGTAATTGGAATAGATATGGTACAATTGGCAACCAAATAGGGTGATTGGTTGTCCCTATAAGGCGGCTCCTTCCTGTAACCCCTTCCCTTCCCCCGCTCCCCCAGAACACGAAACACTACGAGCTGCTGAACTACAGCGAGCACGGCACAACCGTGGACAACGTCCTGTACTCCTGTGACTTCTCTGAGAAGAGCTCGCCCTGCCCCGCCAGTAGTGTCCTGACCAAAGTGCACAACGTCATCCGTGAGTATGGTGTGTGTCTGTGTCTGTGTCTGTGTCTGTGTCTGTGTCTGTGTCTGTGTCTGTGTCTGTGTCTGTGTCTGTGTCTGTGTGCAAGAATTTTTCAACTGCTAAATTTTCTTTTTTGAAAGCTATTTTCAAGCAATGAGAAAATAGCAAATAGCTTTTCATACCTAGCATTCACGTGTCGCTCCGAACGGTAGTTAGCTAGCATTAAACTGCTATCAACAAGTATCGTCAGCCAGCTTTAAAACATCTCCAGGGATGCAATGTAACATGAAGTCCTGCTTCTCTCCGCAGGCCGCTGCAAGAGGAGGAAGCGGGAGGAGGAGGGGGGCGAGGGCGAGGCGGAGGGGGAGGGGGGTGTGGAGCCGGGCCCGGCCCGGGGGGTGATGAGCCATCGCTCCCAGGGGGGCGGGAGGGCGCCCTGCAGCTGTAAGGCCAGCAGCTCCAGCCTGATCGGGGGCAGCGGGGCCGGGTGGGAGGGCACGGCTCTGCTCCACCACGGCAGCTACATCAAGCTGGGCTGCCTGCAGTTCGTCTTCAGCCTGGCAGAGTTCAGCCCGGCCCGTCGGCAGCCCAGAGACGAGCCGGCCGCAGTACCGCCCGCTGGCCAGGAGGGGCCGCCAGAGCCCGAACACAAACACACGCTCAAACTCTACCAAGTGCCCGTGCTGCGCTCAAACTCTGTCCCCTAACCCCACTCCCTGTTCCTGTTCCTGTTCCCAGGGCTGCTGGGGAAAACGGGGGACATTTTTATTTAACTCTTCATACTTTTTGCATGAAAATGAAGTATTTTCGAGGGCTCAAGTTTTATGGGGCCATACAATCTTGCACATAGGATTTCTATACATTATTATTTTTTAAATGCGTTATCTAAGTTATTTAGATTTGCATTAAAAAAAAAGGAAAAAGGGATACTTTGATTGTCCTCGTTCTAAATTAATGGGAAAAGAATTCTCAATTTCCACTAAGATTAAGTAATCAAAAATGTTCTATTTTCTGCCAGTACAGATAGTTTTTATAAAAACATACTTTTTATTTCTTTTTTTTTTTTCATAAAATCAACGTACTCTTGGTCATTATTATTTTATGTACATTACATTGTAATCATTTTTGTTGCTACTTTTGCACTACAGGTAGCTATATATTCATATGTCTGTATACATGCATATATGCATACACTTGAGTATGTATATTTGTTTATATATAAATGATTCGGTGATTTCGACTGTAAACAGGAGAAACACTGGATTCTTGTACATACACACCATTGTGTTGGTTTTTAACTTGTACAGTACTTCATAGGCTCCAGTCGTAACGTTATGTAGCATTGTAAAAGGAAAAAAAAAAACAATTGTCGTAAAACGTGTCCAGAGTCCTATCTGTCTGATACTGTAGCTCCAGATGTACATAGTGACTATAGTTTTAGCTTTCCTATGAACACTTGTGTCTTCTGTATATAAACCAACTTCTGTTCCTGCCTGTCTGTTATAACGGTGTAAATACATAAAGATTTTTTAAGAACCAGCTTAAAGACCGAGTATGTTTGTGTTTTGGGAACTTACACATTCGTCTGTTTTTGTCCTGAGCGGAATTTGTACACACCGTACCAGTCGCCAGACACACCTTGTCCTTTTCTGATTTTTCTGATTAATGTTTTATTTCCTTCACAAGTGGTCAAAGTGCAGATTCTCAGATTTTATTAAACAAAGTTTATACATTTTGGTTTCACCATGTAGTAATTACAGCACTTTTTATACATAGCCCCCCATTTCAATGTTTGAGACAAATTAACATAATGTCAAATACAGTTGTCAAGTTTTGTATTTTGTTGTGTATCTTTGCATGCCTCGACTTCCTGAAGTCTGTGCCAGATCAACATCATCAGAGTATGGGTATCTTACTGTACTTTCAGGTTGTCTTACAAGCGATACTAAAACCACTTAGCATTTGAATGGATCTCTGAGAATTTCGGGGGTGGGACTTAATTCAGGTGTAAATTATGCTGATACACTTTGGAACACATTTGTGTACTAAATGGTTTTAAGTCATCAAGGGTCTGGGGTAGCAAACCAGCCTCACACTGGTGCTGGTGCCGTGCTGCCAGTAGATATCTGGTGGACACTACAGCGGTTGTTTCTCCTGAATAGTTTGTCCATGGCGCTCAACAGAAAAATTATCAAGAGAAACAACCCTTGTGGCATCTAATGCATATCTGGCGGTGGGTCATTGATATTTTGGAGATGTTTTGCTGTCAGTGGTCCAGGGGCACTATTTACGATCAATGGTGCAATGAATTCAACAACAAAGTACAGGAGATTTTGGCAGAAAATCTGTGCCCCTGCTATGTAGCTGAGCTGTGATCATAGGTCAATAGTCCAGCAGGACCATGACACTGCACTTTTTTTGTAATGTTGGGAGGCCTGGCCTTTTTTTGTCTCAGTCTGTGACTCGGTCAGGCTTGTAAGTCGTTATCAATGCATTGGGGGCGCCTGCTGTTTTAGTCCCCTTCTTTGCGTATAAGAGTATCAGATCAGTATCACTATCAGTATAACAGAGTCTAAAGTTCTGTTCTTGCTAGCGAGTATTTTTAACAACCGGTCATGGCCATCTTGCGATTTTATTACGTCGCCGTTTTTATTATCTTAGAAATATGAAAGCAACAATACGCAACGTCTACGACTCAGTCAAAAGAGGGCAGCGTGGATGGGGTCAACTAGGTAGCTAGCAAGCCTCTGTTTTTATTACACATTTTATTCTTCCATGCCTCAGACAAGAGATTGGAGACAGGGTCCCACAGACTTTGTATTGTAAAAAAGGTATTTAAAAAATCATTATTTTCCCATCAGACCAAAACAATTATCGTTGAATAAACTACGAGACATAATGGAATCTATCGCTGAATTGTTAAATCAGCTTGGGTTTTTACACAACTCAATGGGCAAAAACATATTTTGGGCTCAGCATATACTTGCTATATACAGTCACATTAGAATATAAATGGAAGCTCGGGAGACGATTTCTTACATCCGTCCCCACCTCGCCTCGCCCACCCTACCGAACACCTCCTGTTACAGTAAATCCTCAAATTGTGTCCGGGATTCTATTTGAAGCCGGGCCTCGTATAATAGCCGGGGGCGTGGTCGATTCGGACAAATATATATATATATATACTGGACAATACTGTTTTGCCGCATACAATTAGGTGTTTATGGAAAAACAAAATGTTTGGCCATATTTAAGTCATGGACTGTGTCCTGCAGAACAAGTTACATGGTGTAGAGTAATCCCTGCCATGGCACATCAACATAATACCAATATTTACAGGCTTGTTTCAATCTGAGAAGAAGAATACCATGACAAGAATGTTTACATGTAACATTTTAAAGACCTTTTGGAAACTATATGAATGGATCATTGTCTTGCATCAATCAACATGTCAAACAAATGCTAAATACAATAAGAATATGTACCAGCACCTACACAGTGGGTACAACATTATTATGCAAATGCACATTCTTTCAAACCGTTAGCTACGTTAGCTAGCTAACTAGATACGTTAGCAATTTGCCTATATAGATTTAGCTGATTTAACTAGTAGTACACAAGGGACTATATTATATTAAAGAAACACAGCATTCAAGTAATTTATTTCTTGTCGATACTAACGTCGTTAGCTTGCTAGATAGCTAGGTTTTATTTAATGATGACATTTAAATTATATTTCAAATGTAACGTTACCATTCAACATATTCAATATTTCAAACTGTCACACTGACCAGAGCCAAATTAAGTTCAGAGGCTTATAAACTGAACCACATAAGCTTGCAAGCTGAGCTGTCACGTCTTGGTGATTCAGACTTTTTACCGCACATTTGATAGTCTTCCATCCATCCATCCATCCATCCATCCATTAACTGAACCCGCTTATCCTGAACAGGGTCGCAGGGGGGCTGGAGCCTATCCCAGCATACATTGGGCGAAAGGCAGGAATACACCCTGACAGGGGAGAACATGCAAACTCCGAGAGGCCCCGGCCGACGGGGATTCGAACCCAGGACCTCCTTGCTGTGAGGCGGCAGTGCTACCCACTGCACCATCCGTGCCACCCATTTGATAGTCTTGCAAGCGGAAATGATGGTGTCTTCGTAAAAACAGATTGACTGACAAAACAGCCAATAACATGCGAATCAGATTGGTGCTTCTGACAGGTGCGCTTTTGATGCAAATTTGGAAGTCAGTAAAACCGGAAAGACGGTGTCTTGGTAAAAACGGTATCTTGTGAACGTTATAGCAGACTGACTATGTGCGGCGTGGCACTGGGGTGGCCAATCAGATTTTAGGGGTGGCACTGGCCACCCCCGCCACCCCTTTTGAACCGCCCTTGCTCACCTGTTTGGCTTCTTACCGTAAATCCTCAAATTGTGCGCCGGGGGCGTGGTCGATTCGGACAAATAAAGGCCGGCCCCCAAATACAAGCCGGGGTAATATTGCCTACCAGTAGGGCTATCAGTCCATGAACACTAATAGACATTGTTTCGATTTAACTCAATGAAATAAAAGCTCTTCTTAATATTTTATGTTATTGGTTGGTTTAATACTGTTGCCAATGAAAAGTCGTTGTCCTACACCATGGGTCTCCAACACGTTGCTCTCAAGCTACCAGTCGCTTGCCGCCCCCTGCTGAGTAGCTTGCCAAATGCTGAAGCAGTATTCATTTAAACACAATTGTTGCCGCGAGGCATTCCAGCCTACGAATTTAATAAAAAGTAAATCAGGTAAAATAAAAAATTAACTCAATTTATTCTACTTGGTTACGCAATAAGGTTTCCATGTATTTACAGCACAGCGCACGTGAATGAATGAAAGCGGCTGCCTTGGCTCGCAATAAACAGACGGGTGGAAATTCCGACACTCTTTCAACTACATAAAACTTAACAGTGAGCCATCAAATACCCCCCAGATTTCGGTGCCCATCAGTCCCAACATTTAGCTACAGAATCAAACAGTCCAAAAGTAAATGAAATCCCAAACCAAAGCGAAAATCTTTTGATAGCCTACCGGTATGCTGCTCCAAACGAAACGCATGTCTCACAATAAAACGCACTTTAGGAAATAAGATCCTTAACTTGCTGTTATCTACGCTAATTTGTTATTGTTCATGAAGGCGTGTCTGGCAAGTTGTTATTTTATGGATTCTGGACTTGCATGTGATTTATTGTGTTTGAGAATATTTGCAATAAACTAAGTCTGTTAAGACTGACACTATGACTTACCAAACGGTGTTCCTGATCAGCCTACACTAATTGATTTCTGAACGGTTACAGGAAGTGTTGAAAGCTTAAAACAGCCTAAAATATTTATTTTACAGAAACATCAATTTATGTGAAATTGGCCGTCGGGACTCATGTCGGGTCACACATTATATATAGAGACTGCAACGAAACCAATAAGGTAAAATTCCACCTCACAGGGCAGCAATTTCGCTTTGTCATATGCCTATTCAAATGCACTACGAAGAAAATACAAGTCAATTATGTACCTCAGCGGAAGAAACATGCCTGGTTTTGCTGTCAAAAAGATGAAGAGGATAAATGACAATGTGTCTGTATGTAGAGGGTAAATGACAGCAGTTGTATTGGCTAGTGCTGTCTGAGGCTGTCACATTTTGTAGTCTAGACCAGATGTAATGTATGAGATATTGCAAATATTATACATTGAGCAAGTGTTGGTTAAGTGTCCAAAATACAGTCAAGAAAGACAAGGCAACTGGTTTGAAGTTTGTCAGAAAAAAACGTATTTTAAAATGATTTACGTTCTTTAAAAAAAACTGTTCAGGACAATTGCTTTAAGCTCATATTTCTATTTAATACAGGTCTCATGGACAGAATTTGAACACCAAACCTTCACTCATTGGATTTAGCTGGTCATAAATACACCGAGCTACACTCCAGTCAGAAGGTGGCGGTAATGCACCATAAAGCTTTTTAAAAAGCAACATAAAAATACTCTGGAAGAAGTAGTAAACGAATCCGCGGAAGTGTGAAAACAAAGTGTCTGTGTATTTCATAAAAAGGCAAATGCAGACAGAAGAGTGAAGACGGTAAAAAAAAAACAACAACTTTGGAATGTCTGTGTTTTTAACTACACTGGCTGCCGTAGTGACGGTCTATGTATTTCTTTATTATCATATATTTAAATGTTCCAGAAGATGTGAAAGCGCTGTAAGGCTCAAAGGAAAAACGGCGATTGTAACAGGTAACCAACTTTCATTTTTCTTTGTGTCAGCAATTTAGAGCAAGTAGTGCACCCTATTGACAGTGCTACTTGTTTGGGAACGCAACTTAAAATGTAACCTGCTTGTTAAGTCGCTTTGTCAAATGTAACAAATCAGTATGGTTTTGGTTATGGTTTTGTTTAGGGCATTTGTGCATAAGGCATTCGTTGCTTTACTTTTGTCGTTTTTGTTCAGAAAAGGTACGTGTTGCCATTATAATGATGAAATTGACGATTATGATGCACTATTAGTGTCTGAAGAAGACCGTCGGTTGAAACGCGATGCAGTGTAGCCTACCTGTAATAGCTATTTCTTTCGTGCCTTTTAAGTTATTATAAGCTGGTATCACACATTTTGCTTCTTAAATCTTATATATTTTCACATGTCCCTGACTCCTGAACGCCTAATGAAAATGAAAAGCGAGAACCCCTAATACCCTACATTTGTCATCTTCAAGGGGGCAACACTGGCATTGGGAAGGCTACAGCCCTGGAGCTTGCCAGGAGAGGGGCGAGGGTGGTCCTGGCCTGCCGCAGCAAGCAGAGAGCGGAGGCGGCTGTCTTTGACATCAGGAGGGTGAGGCTATTATCTTATTTAACGGTTTCTTTGTTTTGTGGATAAGAAATGAATAAAATGTACATGATGTGAAGGACAGAGGGTGCAATAGTGTTGGAGATTGGTGATATCCCTGGCTCTGCCCTCAGTTTTAACATTACATCACATAAAGATGAGAACAGGCCATTCAGCCTAGTAATGCTCACCTTTTCCTGGCATAAAGTGTACCTGCTGCTTAGTTTGCCTAAAACTAAATAGTATCGAGCCTGGTCTGAAAACCCCCAGTGTTTCTGCCTCCACTACATACCCTGGAAGGCTATTCCACACACTGACCGCTCTGTCTGAAAAAATGCTTCCTAATGTCTGTGCGGAATTTATCCTTTGCCAATTTCCATTTATGCCCACTCGTTCTGCTAACGGAACTCACCCTGAAGAACTGCCTGTAGTTCACTTTGTTAATCCCTTTAATTAATTTAAATGTCAGCCTCAATGAAATCACCCCTAAGTCTCCTTTTACTAAGCTTAAAGGTACAATAGATCATTTCAGACTCCTAAAGGTCAAGAGAGGAATTGCAGCAACATGCATCCTCAAACCACAACACTGTTTATCCCTCCCCCTTCTCTGTGAACGTGCTGATGTTGAAAACCTCCCCCCCCCCCCCCAATTGGCTGTGGCAATTAGAACCAATTTTCAACCAGTGTGTGTCAGTCCGTCAACTGTATATTTTGAAAACGGAATTTAAGGACTATAAACACAGGCAGTGGGTGAGTCAACATGTCCTTTTTCAATGATAGGAAGGGATTTACAATGGTCTTGTAACAATGCATCTTAAGGCTTTCCTCATAACTTTTATCTTTCATACATGGAATGAACCTGGTTTCCCTTCTTTGAACCTTTTTAATCTCTATATATTTCTCATAACACGGTCCCCAGAACTGCACACAGTACACACATTAAGTGTAGTACCAAACCTCATGGCTGCCCCTCCCCCCGCCCCTTCGGTGTCCCTCCCCAGGAAAGCGGGAACAGTGAGGTGCTGTACATGCATCTGGACTTGGCCAGTCTGAAATCTGTGCGCTCATTCGCTGAGACCTTCCTGCAGACAGAACCCAGACTGGACCTGCTCGTCAACAATGCAGGTTAGTGGGGGGCGGGGCCTGAGAGAGGTGGAGTTTGATTGGGTCTGCTGCTCTCAGCACCCAGAGTCTCCTGTATGCACAATACATGCGAGCCTGCCGTAGTCGGACATGGAGCTCATTCCAACCACTCATTTGACCTCCTCACATCCTCTCCTTCCGTTGTTTACTCGTTCTGCCCACCAGAGGATAGAAGGAAAGGACGCAAGGAAAAGACAGGAGGACGGAGGAATGGAGGAGTGGAGGAATGGGGAGTGAGCTCATGGGCGTAACCCTGCCCCTGCCTCTCTGCGTTGTCCTTGCTCAGGCGTGATGGGGCCTGGGGGGACGGAGGACGGCTTTGACCTGGCCTTTGGGGTCAACCACCTGGGCCACTTCCTGCTGACCCTCCTGCTGCTGAAGCGGCTGAAGATGGCGGAGGGCAGCCGCGTGGTCACCGTGGCGGGTCTGCTGTACCGCCTGGGAGCTGTAGACTTCCCCAACCTGGCCCCCCGGCAAGACCCCGTTCCCCCGCGCTCCAGCTGGGCCCACGTCCTGTCCTATTGCGACAGCAAGCTGTGCAACGTGCTCTTCACCCGAGAGCTGGCCAATCAGCTGGAGGGAACCGGTGTCACATGCTACTGTCTCCACCCAGGTGAGCAAATCTCCCGTTCAGTTTTCAATCATCTCCCGTTCTTTTTGTCTTGCTGCACAAATGTCTTGCTGCATGAAGTTCCTCCCAATTAGTTTGGACACATTTCTCAATAACCTGTCTGACAGAATGTTTTTGATCCACACTTTGGCCTTTCCATCACTTTGGTAGAGGTTAATCTTGGTCTCATCAATCCATAAAATGTTGTTCCAGAACTTTTGTCTCTCATCTCTGTACTTCTTTGCTAATAATAATCTTGCCTTCTGATTAATAGTTTGTATCTTTTGGTATAGCCTCTATGTTGCTGCTTTCCAAGTCTTCTTTGAATGGTTGATTGAGATGCCTTCACCCCAGCCTTGTGCAGATTGTTTGTGATGTCACTGACTAATGTTTTGGGGGTTTTTCTTCACAGCTCTCACAATGCTTATGTCATCAACTGCTGTTGTTTTCCTTGTTCAACCTATTCGATGTCTGTTGCTCAGATTTCTCTTCTTTTCTAAGCTTCAAAATGGCTTGCTTTTCTCCCAGAGATGGTTCTCTGTAGACATTCAGTACTATTTATTGTTTAACCAATCAATCTAACAGGACACATCTGGGCAAAAGGTTTCACCTGCCAGTCACATTTTCCAATACTTCTGCTCACCTAAAGATTGGGTGAAATTTGGATCTGTCATGTACATCTTTTGACCTCAAACTCAATTCTTCAGTTTATAACAAAAATGGGAGATGATTGTAAATTTTACAGTTTACAATCATCACTCATTCAGCTTGCAATTATCTCCTGTTCAGTTTAGAATTATCTCCTATTCTATTCATGTTTTGGAAGTTGAATAGATTTTGCCACACCCCACAGGATGCTAAATTGGAATTCAACGTATTCGACATAGTTGTCATGCATCATCTGCTAATAAAGCTAGAACAGAGTTTGTGGCTCCCACTCATAGTTCGGTTGCAGGAGCAGGACAGGTCTCAGGACACTGCACCATGGCCACTAGGGGGTTAAACTGGCTGCTGATTCGGTGAGCTGGCCTGTCAGGGAGTGACAGGGCGTGTCTCTGCGGCACACAGGCGTGGTCTCCAGCGAGCTGTGCCGGAACGCCCCTGTGTGGCAGAGGCTGCTCCTCCTCCCCTTGGGGAAGCTGTTCTTCCTGGACGTGGAGGCAGGGGCCCAGACCACAATGCACTGCTGCCTGCAGGAGGGCCTGGAGCACTACAGCGGCCGCTACTTCTCCAGCTGCGCCGTACAGGAAGTGAGCGCCAGAGCGCGAGACGACGCCGTGGCCAGGAAGCTGTGGGAAGTGAGCGAGAGGCTCACTGACCAGACCACGCCCACATCCGGCACAAACCCTGCCCACACAAGCCCAACCCACAGCCTCCGCTAGCCCCACCCATGCTATACAAGCCCTGCCCTCCTTCCCCAGACTGCACCCCCTTCTTTCCATGTAAACCCCTCCCCCTTCCCCACTCTGCCCTGCCCTCATCCCATATAAGCTCCTCCCCCTTCTCCACCATGCCTGGGCCACACTCCATGCCCCTTTGACTCAGTGTGGGTCATGCCCATCGGTAGATTACTCATGTAGTTGTTCATATTAAAGCCTGAATACTGACTGATGCCATTAAAACAATGTTGGTAACAGTAACCTATACAATATATTTCCAATTCAGTTCTAATGAAAATAATTAGATGCATCACAACACTGAATATGAAAGTTAAAGGATTAACTTTGGTGGCTGAACTTGCCAGTTGTTTTTAGGCAACAAAAAAACAGCTGGACTGAATTATTTTTCAGTCATTTAAATGTATTTATCAACATATACACGTGGATACGAAAAGAAAGCTGAATCTACATGTTTCATAAATCTGGCAGAATTTGTTGTTGGTTTAGAATATGTTTGTTTATGATTGTTTAAACAATCAAAATAAATGTACACTCAGTGAGCACTTTATTAGGTATTTATTAGACTTATTTTTTAGACTTCTTGATCTTCTGCTGCTGTAACCTATCCACTTAGAAGTTTGACATGTTGTATGTTCTGAGATTCTCTTCTGCATACCACTGTTGTAATGTGTGGTTATTTACGTTACTGTTACGTTACTGTCACCTTCCTGTCAACTTTGACCAGTCTGGCCCTTGTATGCCCTTTTGCCGCCAAGCATTTCGATGGTGTGAATGGCGAAAACATTTTGGTCTCATCTGACTATAGCACTCTCTTCCTGTCAATTCCAATGAAGATTGGCAAACTCCAATATTTGGTTTTGTTTATTGTGCTCAGTACGTTCTTCATGCTACCATTCCAAAGAGTTTATTCATATGGAGGTGGCACCTTATGGTTGTTTTTGAGGCTTTGTGACCCATAGATGCAACCAGTGTCTGCAATTCTTAAACTGTGGTCCTTTGTGGTTCTCTATGGCCTCCCTCACCATCCGTGGGCACAATATGCACTTGCGTCCGCAAACTAAAATCTTTCTGTTGCTTTGAGATTTTATTTAAAGACTAGCATTGCAATAAGGTAGTGTTACAGTAGAAGGCAGTGTTTTACTTTTCTTGTTGGTTTATAAATAGGATATCACTGCAAAAGATAAGTTACCATCATTTTCAAGTATACATTTTTCTTTTTGACAAAATGTGATCCACTAGTTAAGAACCAGATATTACAATAATTGATTTGGACCTAAAACCTCTATGCCGTGTCATAAAGCAGCCATCAACTAGACCCCAAATCGAAATCCGGCCCTGGTTTTTTTTTTTTCTCTTTGGTAAGTAGCTGAAAAGTGTGTGCTACTGATTGGCCGACTCCCAGGTAATGGGAGGGTGGAAGTTCTCGCACATCGAGGGCCGTGATTTGATAATCCCTGTTGTGTTCAACAAAGGCTTGTGATGTTATCAGTTTCCACTGGGGGGCAGTAAGACACCTCCTTGATGCCAACTCTAACTCTCATCCGCTGAGAATAGTCAGGCTGGTTTCAACAGCCAGTGAATTTCTGTGACAGCAAGATAAATCTCAGAATATTTTATGATGTGACATTTTTATCAATGTAGAATACCAAATGATGGGATATTAGTGTAGAATACTGAATGAAGTGATATTTTTATCAGTGTAGAATACTGAATAAAGTGATAATTTTATCGGTGTAGAATATCTAATTATGTGATATTTTCAGCAGTTTAGAATACCGCATGATGTGATATTAGTGTAGAATACCGTATGATGTGATATTAGTGTAGAATACTGAATAATGTGATATTTGTATCAGTGGAGAATACCGTATGATGTGATATTAGTGTAGAATACCGTATGATGTGATATTAGTGTAGAATACTGAATGATGTGACATTTCTATCAGTGTAGAATACTGAATGATGTGATATAGGAGAGATTCAGGACGTTGGACAGCAGCAGCCCCACTCACAGGAGGGTACAGGGCCTTAGGCTCCACACTGAGGGGACATGTTCCTGGGAACCACTGTTGGCCCACAGATTAACAGCTGACCCTCTGGGTACTCGTCACAAAAAAATACCAGCAGTTTATTACAACCGATCGGCAGCTAATTCTGGCTCCAAACTTGTGCTGAAGGAAAGGGCTATTTCTGTGACATGCCTCGATCAGACCAAAGACGGTGGCTATCTCAACAGTTCATTCTGAGCAGATGGCACATCTGGCAGGAATGTTTGGGACAATGGGCTGCTTGCCAAAGTCATGGCTGCTGTGTGGCTGCTACCTCTCTAAAGAGACCCGGGGGGGTTATGGGTAAATTCCAACAGAACCAAAGCATGGGGCAATGAAGGACATGGAATGGTGGCTGGCCTCGGCAACCATGCAGGGAGTGTTTAAGGACTGGTAATAAACAGGGAGACTTTTGATAAACGAGGAGAGCGCCATTTAAAGTGTCAGTCACTTTTCAGTTTTTGGTGGTTTTAATGTCTGTGGTCACTGGTGGTCACTTTCATATTTCATATTCCATATTCCAGAGTTCCATTCCAAACAAAATGGCATGGTTTGCTCGGGTGGAGAATGCCAACATGTCCTCTGACATGGTACAATTTAGCAACATATCAAACCTGATTTTAAAGCTAAAATGTCAACATGCTCAATTTGACAAGTTTTACTGTAGAAGATGTAAACCACAACAAATAAGGGAGCTAAGGTTAGGTAGCAATGTCAGACTGTTTAAGTACTATGTAAGTAGCTGACTTAATGCTTACTTTGACTATTTTTATCCACAGTGTGTAGAGGATCAATTGAACAACTCGCAAATTGAATCACTATTGTTCATATGAAAAAATGACAGATTGACACTTTAAGGATTAAAGTTTCCACTCTTGACAAAACAAAGAAAAGAAGTACTAAAACCATAAGACGTGTGATGGGAAATGCAAAACAAACTGAAGCAGCAAAAAAGAACATTTGAGACAGCCATCTTAATGTTAGTCTTTTCTGCGTAACAAGGCCTTATTACTTGTTCCCGTTTTTCATCTTAGTTTTTGACCTTTTTAGACTCTTCCTTTGTGGGGTTGGAGCCCTGGCCTGGACGTTCTCCTGTCTGTTTTGCCTGCGCTCATTAGCCGGGGCGTCCTCAAGCATATGGGACGAGGGAGAAAGAGCTCCCCTGGGCTGAAGTGCTCGTGTCTGGAGGAGCTCTCGCTGCAGAGCCCCAGGAGGTTATTCTGCACACAGGGGTTTTTAATGGGGTACAGTAGCGAAGGCACATGTCGGGACACCTGGGCACCAGGTTTGAAGACCCTCGCAGCCCAGATTCCGCTGTGTGTTAGCCAGACAGACAAACAGACAGACAGACGGACAAACAAAATGGCTGCTGTTTTCCCCTGGCGAAGCAGTCGGACGGCACAATACACCGGGCTGGTCTGGAAAAATGATTTTATCCCTTGAGACACACATGATTTTGGTGCTGCTGGTGTTTGCAGGGCTTACATTGCGTATTGTCTGCATATGTAAGTCCATGTTGTGTGTAAGTCTATGTGCATGTATTTGTGTGTCAGCAGTCAATAAGTTTGGCAGTGATAGCAAACACATGCACTCACATGCACAAACACACACACACACACACACACACACTATTGTGGCCAACAGACGCATGGATGGTACACAGGACAGGGTGGTCGATATTGGTCATTGCTATGGATCAGGCATATCGACAGGCACAGGACTGGCTGCTGATTCTCACTCCAGCGATTATTTGGGGTCACTGGCAGATCCGATAGCAAATCGGGGAACGATCATGGGAACTAGCAGCTGGACGGACGGGCTGTCACTGAGGATTACCTCCACACTGAGGATTACCTCCACACTGAGGATTACCTCCACACTGAGGATTACCTCCACACTGAGGATTACCTCCACACTGAGGATTACCTCTACACTGAGGATTACCTCCACACTGAGGATTACCTCTACACTGAGGATTACCTCCACACTGAGGATTACCTCCACACTGAGGATTACCTCCACACTGAGGATTACCTCCACACTGAGGATTACCTCCACACTGAGGATTACCTCCACACTGAGGATTACCTCCACACTGAGGATTACCTCCACACTGAGGATTACCTCCACACTGAGGATTACCTCCACACTGAGGGAGATTGTAGCCTGAGGCTGATTCACACCCCACCTCTCCCACTTTAGCCTATCACACCCCTAACCCCACCCACATTAGCCTATCACACCGATAACCCCACCCACACTAGCCTATCAAACCCATAACCCCACCCACATCTCCCACTTTAGCCTATCACACCCCTATCCCCACCCACATTAACCTATCATACCCCTAACCCCACCCACTTTAACCTATCACACCCCTAACCCCACCCACATATCCCACTTCAGCCTATCACCCCTAAGCCCACCCACATTAGCCTATCACACCGATAACCCCACCCACACTAGCCTATCACACCCCTAACCCCACCCACAGTAGCCTATCATACCCCTAACCCCACCCACAGTAGCCTATCACACCCCTAACCCCACCCACTGTAGCCTATCACACCGATAACCCCATCCACATCTCCCAAATTAGCCTATCATACCCCTAACCCCACCCACTTTAGCCTATCACATCCCTAACCCCACCCACATCTCCCACTTTAACCGATCACTCCCACTCAAACAGCACAGCTTCTCTGCCTGTGTCTCAGTCCCACTCAAACAGCACAGCTTATCTGCCTGTGTCTCAGGCCCACTCAAACAGCACAGCAAACTTGTTTTTGTTACCTTGTTTTCTGTATCTCTTGCTTACGCCGGTGAGCTCAAGCTTTTATCTTTCTGACGTCACTTTTACTCTCCACTTTACCCCCAGTTTTACCCCTGGGATTTGAATTTCATCTCTTCTGATTGGTTAAGCGTTTGTTTGCATTTTTGTTTGGAATTTGCATTTGTGCACTGATTTATGTTTGGAAATGTGTAGTGACTGAACACTAGCATTTATTTTCTTGTCATCTCGAGCATTCAGAACCAGTGCTAGCATACAAAAATACAAAAGTATTCAGTCCCCTTCACTTTTTTTCACAATCAGGTTTTTGATTTTTAATACATTTGCAAAAATGTCTAAAAACATGTTTTCACTTTGTCATTATGGGTTATTGAGTGTAGATTGATGGGTGGAAGTGTGAATTTTATCCATTGAAAATGTAATTTACATTTAAGTGAATACTTTCTGAAGCCACTCTATGTGTCTGGTTCTCTGAACATGTTAAAAGTAGGTGGGGTCAATTTGTACCCTCCATGCCCCTTTCTCAGTGCTGGACACGCCTCTGACTCCCACAGGAAGGCCACTGGGGCCTTTGTGAAAAGAACGAAGCTCCTTACAGACATTTATTGGAGACGTGTTTAAACCCCAGTGGATCTTTGTCAGGTCTGAAAGCAGGCCACACTGGGGCCTTTGCCCTCTGCTCTGAGCATCAGGCAGACACGTTGGTGCGGTGCTTTCAAATAAAAACGTGCCCCGGGGTGCTTAGTTAACTAATTATGTAAAACAGAACCCCGCTCCCACCCCCAGCCCTCAGCCATCCTCCTATCCCACGGCTTCTGATAAGGCTCTGCACACTTGTCAACAAGCTCGCGTTTAATTAGTGTTGATTGTTGTTCGCGTGTTCAATAGTTATTAATTAGGACTGGGAGGGGCCGGGGCTTGATTGCTAGCCTAAGGCTGCGACGTCGCGCGCAGTTTCACACTCCGATTGTGACACAGATGTGGGTTTAAAGTGACTGGGGACATCAGCTTGGAAAGGAAAGACAGGGAGGTCATTTTCAAGGATTTTAACTCCGCTAAGTGGATTTTCCTGCACATGAATGTAAACATGATCAAAGCATTCTGACTGAAAGGACGGAGTCAGGCAGGAACCACATTTGCTTGGTTGGACTCCCGTGATGTCCTCTGTGACTTGGTCTGTGATTGGCCTGCTGAACAACTCTTCTCCTTCAGACATGGAGTGAGCTCCGTGTTTTGGACAAAGACATATTTTCTCTTCCTTTGCCTTTGTACGCCACAATTTTAGATTTTGGTTTCGCCGTGTAGAAATTAGAGCACTTACATATTCCCGCCATTTCAGGGCACCATAACGTTTGGGACAAATTACTTCACAGCTGTTTCTGATTTGCCGACTGCGTTCACTTGCTTCCTTGTATAAGAGGGGGGTAGGTAGTGGATGCACCCATTAAAATGTCAATTCCCTCAGTGCTCAGCAGGCCCAGACTGGATCTCAGTATGAGGTGGGGGTCCCCAATCGGTAGAGGAGAGCTCAATTGCTGCACCCCCGTACTGTCTCAGTCTTTGTAGAACACAAAAATATATCAAAATGTATGGCTATTTAAGCATATGTTATGCACTGTCTATATTTGACAAGTGGTTAATGAGTCTAATTGAAACCTACCATTAAAAACTAAAAAGTGCAGCGCATACAGTATGCACTATAGGCTAATACATGCAATATTTATTTGATCATTATATAGCCTCAGTGATATATCCACATGTACATAAGACACTGCAAAATAAATAAGCATACATGCATATAATAAATTGGAAATGCTTTAAAATGTTCTTAACAAAAAAAGATGCATGTTATCTTGCTTTCAGATATTTTTTCTTCAAACATCAGAACGGGATGTTCTTTCTAATACATTGAAATCCTTTTGATTACATGCCTATTTTCTCCCGCTGTCCTTAAGTTAATATGCAATTGTTGAAAAATTGGGTAAAATATGTTTGTCTGAAGCCAGATGAGACCCGAATCGAGCCTTCCTCTAATCAGCGCGACTGAACCACGGCTCCCGAGAGGGCGAGTCTCTGGCTGCACTCCCTCGGTTTATCCCCGAGACTGTCACTTTACGTTACGGTTTCATTTTGGTAGTTAGAATCAGTCCTGCCTCTAAAATGTAATTTGGTTGAGTTATTCTCGTGACTGGAATTATATTTAATTTTTAGACCCTGCTATGAAGGAACTGCGATTTAAATCCTAGCAAGCTTTGTCATTGTATACGGCAACTCTAGATATCTTTACAATAATGTTATGTTTTGTTTATAAGAGCCTCATTTCCAAATTCATTCTTGAATTTAAAAAACAAAATGCCTGTCTGGCGTACAGAAGTCACACTCTACCGACTTTTCTTCATCAGTTTTATGTCACAGCAAAATATTTTTGAAGTTTTAACTTAACCTAGGTAAACGAGCTGTCACGTTTGGATTTGTCTAATTTAAATTGCATTACGTTTTCCAGTAGTTGCCTTAAGTAGCTACATCACGAGTTCATGCTTTACATCTAATTATATTTTAACAGCAACAACATGAGGGTCCTCATTTTGTGTACGTTCATGTTGCTCGTTTATAACCGAGAATTACAGGTCCATACAGTTGCATAGTATGAAACCTGTAGGCCTATATACTATAAACGGTAGAGGCACCAGTATTCTGTGTCGGGCAGCGAACATGGCGGAGACGGCAACTGACCAGTAGTTGCTTGCGGTGTCGGGTAAACTTGTGGTTTTTATTTATTTACAAATCTGCTACAAAATGCTGGTAATCTGCGTTCGCGTTGATGGAGTGGAAGTTCCTGGACAAGGTGAGTTCCAGAAGTCGGACTGAATTTAACCAGGGTGGCTATTGCCATATTAAGTTTACAATCGATTCTTGCAATGAACCGGCTCACAATTGGTACAAATGTATCGGGAGAAAATTTTCACAATATGGCCTGTTCTTTATGCTTTGAAGGTAGATTTTTAGTGCGTCAGGTTTCGCCATTCTGTAGTTGACTCCTGGTTTGTTTGGAAAAACAAGTGTTTTTAAGTTTTCAAAATGCACATACCATATTACTATCTGCAGACTAATCCTCAGAATTTATCAATTTTTAAATTCACCCCAAGATCTCACTAGAATTCGTTTTTCTTTATTTGGAATTGAATACAAAGTGGATTGTTTCTTCCGAATACAGGTGTTCTCCGTTCTGATTTGGCAAATCTACAAGGTGCACTTCAACTGCCACTAGATGGAGCTGTGATTTCGTTGTCAGAAATACAAAGTTAAACATGAACATGTCACAAATACAACTGAGCTTATGATGTCGATGGAACGTAAAGACTTAAGCATAGTCCATTATTATTCTTATACATTTTAATTTTATCATAATTTATAACATGATATTTATAATATCAGATTTAAATTATAATATACGGAGCTAATGTTTAGTATTTACTCTAGAGTTAATTATTGTGGTCAGAGCTTCCAGTGAGACAGAAGTTTGTTTACCTACCCCCATGCTCTAAAATCTGCACAGATTCTGTCTGTATTTTGGGTGCGTGTGTAAGAGGGTTAGCTTGGTTAGCCAGCAGTAATGACTGTCTTGACTTGACTTGGAGAGAGTGGCTGCAGTGATTTTGGGCATACTATTCCTCCGCTGTGGCCACAAGGTGTGTGTGAGGGGTATAGTTAATGACCCTGGACGTTGCGCGCCATTGGCTGTGGCTGCTGCAGCGATGGTCCGGGACGGGGTCTCCACTATGGAGCAGTTTGATTGGACAGCCTGCTCTGCCCTCCTGCTGGGCCTCAGTCCAGTACGGTTTGGTGGGAAAAGGCAGTGCTGACATCTTTTCCTGCAAAGTAGGAATATCTTCACACCAACTTCAGCCATTGAGTTATTGCGTCCATCCAGCACTGATTTAGCAGTTACGAACTGATGCATTTGTGCATTTCAGTGCAATGTTTCCTGTTCCAAGAGCTTGGTTTTGTTTTCATGAATATGGCATTATTGGTCTCTTGAAGGCCAGTTTTTGTAGTCCAGCAGCAGTTCACGAATGTTCTATTGTCACGTGATGTAGGCTGTCAAAAAGCATAAATGCAGTTGAGTCACCCTGGGTATAAACCAACCAGTTTGTTGTAATATAGTGGACTTCTATTGACCTCTTTTTTCTGGTAATGCATCAGGGGTCGCCTGTAGTGTAGTGGTTAAGGAAATGACTGGTACACACAAGGTCAGTGGTTCTAATCCCAGTATAGCCACAATAAGATCTGCACAGCCCTTGGGCCCTTCAGCAAGGCCCTTAACCCTGCATTGCTCCAGGGGAGGATTGTCTCCTGCTTAGTCTAATCAACTGTACGTCGCTCTGGATAAGAGCGTCTGCCAAAATGCCAATAATGTAATATAATCTGCAAAAATGTGCATTTGAAAAAACTCTTTCCAAATGTGATGCCACAGTTACTCACAAACACAACAGAGCACAAAATTGCTAATTTGAGAACAATTTCTTGTCCATGCAAGCGGAAGTTTCTGCCAAAGTTCACCAGTATTCTAGTGTCCATGTCTTCTTTATTGGCTGACATTGCAAGCTGGAGGAGTTCTTATATTGGCTGGCACAATTTTGCATCTGGCCATCTGGCCAAAACTTCTACTTGTGTGGACACAGTTGGCGAGTTTCCACAGTAGAAGAAATAATTATTGATTAATATGTGCATGTTTGAGCTTTGTTGATGTTTGTGAGTAACTGGCATTATATTTGGAAAGAGACATTGCTGTTGAGTTTTGCGAATGTACATTTTTGGCAGATTCTGTACCAGAAAATGGACCACTGTCAGTGTTGATTGGTAAAGTGACCGTGGACTCTTGTAAAAGTGCCCTGGAACACTGATATTAACTGTGCTACTAAACCAGTCATTGATTTATCTGCCCACTGTCTTTTCTTCACACATTGTCTTGTACACCATCTTTAGAGTCAGTTACTTTTGGATAGTTTCAGAATGCTCCAGTTAGTTTTGAGCAACTGCAGTTGTTAACTGATTTCTCCTGCAAAGTACTGTATTATTTAATCACACTAGTTATGTGTACTGTCAGATAGACCTGTGATAGTTTCATGAAGCACTACAACAGCATTTACATTAACATTAAACATGTACATTGTTTACCTAGAAAGTACAATGCATGAACATTTATTATGTTAATACTGATTACACAGACAGGCACTGATGATTGACAGGTGGGTGAGGTATTGGCATTTCCGTGCATGCAATTGGTTCATTTCTGTTACCCAAAGATAACTCCTACCGTTGTTTTATTCTTACACTGTTCTTAGTCTGTTCATTATGAATTTATTTTCATGCATTTTTCTCCATTTTTGTGAAAAGAACAAAGCTGCTGCTTGATTATGAACATCATAATCGAGAGAAAAATAATGATTACAAATGATAATTATGTACAGTGCCCTCCATAACGCTTGGGACAAAGACCCATCATTTATTGATTTGCCTCTGTGCTCCACAATTTGAAATTTGTATTAAAAAAACATTGTCAGATTTTAATAAAGGACATTTTTATGGATGGTTTCACCATGTAGTGTTTATACATAGCCCCCCCACCCCCACAATTCAGGGCGCCATTAATGTTTGGGACACAGCAATGTTATGTGAATGAAAGTAGTCATGTTTAGTATTTTGTTGCATATCCTTTGCATGCCATGACTTCCTGATATCTGTGACATCATTTTTTGGCATCTGTTGGATTTGTTGGATTTCTCATCAAGGGTCCAAGGTATCAAATGAACCTGGAACTACAGTGCTGCCGTCAGATATGCAGTAGATCCGAAAATTCTACAGAAATATTTGTCAGCAGAAACAATTATTTTCGTGTCTGCTGCAACATCATCTGGCAATGTGCACTTTAACCACATGATTAATTTTTTATTACAAATCTCTAATTGTGGAGGCAAATAAACAACTGGGTATTTGTCCCAAACATTACGGAGGGCATTGTAATTGAGAGTTAGGGAATTAGGGAAAAGTGGTGCCCAAAAGGGTAAAAAAAATAAAAATAAAACATGCTTTCAAACCTTGCACAAATGTTTTCTATTGTAGTAGCTATGCATTTATTTATTAATTCATTCATTCATTATCCTAACCCGCTTATCCTGAACAGGGTCGCAGGGGGGCTGGAGCATATCCTAGCATATATTGGGCAAAAGGCAGGAATACACCCTGGACAGGTCGCCAGTCCATCGCAGGGCACACACACCATTCACTCACACACTCATACCTATGGGCAATTTAGACTCTCCAATCAGCCTAACCTGCATGTCTTTGGACTGTGGGAGGAAACCGGAGTGCCCGGAGGAAACCCACACAGACACGCGAGTGTATTTATTTATTTACAACAAATTAGCCAACACTGCAGCATCAATTTTGAAAATTCAACCATGAATGAAGTGAATATCTCTCCTGAACATCTAAACAGTAATGTTGGCAAAGTGTTGAGGAGAATATCTTCCCTGAACATCTCAGCAGTAATGTTAGGAAAGTGTTGTGTTCCATACAGCTGATGGGAAGATTCTGCAGGTCATTGTCGTTCCATGCAGGCTTTGCTGAGTGGCAAATTAAACCTGAGGGCCTGCTTGCAGTGGACCTACTGGTGGTGTACTGCAAGAGTTAAGAGAGAAAGCAAAGGTAAGTATAACATATTTGAATAGTTACATTTTTTAGGGGATAGTACTACAATGTTGCTTGAATCTTGACTGATGAGTTTCTATTTTTTATGTATTCAGAAGAATTGGTAAAAAACAGCAGGTAAGCAGCAATGGAATGTGTTGTGCATATTTTCTTATAAGTGGCCAAATGCTCTTCATGCTTATATACTGTGGGTAAACTGGGTTATTTACTGTGCAGGTAAACTGGGTTATTTAGTGTGCGGTTCAACTGGATTATTTAGTGTGCGGTTCAACTGGATTATTTACTGTGCGGGCAAACTGGGTTATTTACTGTGCGGGCAAACTGGGTTATTTAGTGTGCGGGTAAACTGGGTTATTTAGTGTGCGGTTAAACTGGGTTATTTACTGTGCGGTTAAACTGGGTTATTTACTGTGCGGGTAAACTGGGTTATTTACTGTGTGGTTAAACTCAGTTATTTACTGTGTGGGACAACTCGGTTATTTACTGTGTTAGTAAACTCGGTTATTTACTGTGTGGTTAAACTCTGTGTGTTTTTGGTCAAGACCCCTCTCCCCCTGCTGGACTCTCCATCCCACCCCACCCCCATACCCCTCTCCCCCTGCTGGACTCTCCATCCCACCCCACCCCCATACCCCTCTCCCCCTGCTGGACTCTCCATCCCACCCCACCCCCATACCCCTCTCCCCCTGCTGGACTCTCCATCCCACCCCACCCCCATACCCCTCTCCCCCTGCTGGACTCTCCATCCCACCCCACCCCCATACCCCTCTCCCCCTGCTGGACTCTCCATCCCACCCCACCCCCATACCCCTCTCCCCCTGCTGGACTCTCCATCCCACCCCACCCCCATACCCCTCTCCCCCTGCTGGACTCTCCATCCCACCCCACCCCATACCCCTCTCCCCCTGCTGGACTCTCCATCCCACCCCACCCCCTGCTGGACTCTCCATCCCACCCCACCCCCATACCCCTCTCCCCCTGCTGGACTCTCCATCCCACCCCACCCCCATACCCCTCTCCCCCTGCTGGACTCTCCATCCCACCCCACCCCCATACCCCTCTCCCCCTGCTGGACTCTCCATCCCACCCCACCCCCATACCCCTCTCCCCCTGCTGGACTCTCCATCCCACCCCACCCCCATACCCCTCTCCCCCTGCTGGACTCTCCATCCCACCCCACCCCCATACCCCTCTCCCCCCTGCTGGACTCTCCATCCCACCCCACCCCCATACCCCTCTCCCCCCTGCTGGACTCTCCATCTCGCTCGGGCCTGAGTAACCACTTCATCTGGTCCCGGTAATGAGCAGGTGAGACACAACACTGCTCAGCCACTTAGGAGAGAGTGAGCCGGCTCCTTTTTTAAAGATAATGGTAATGGCTCATCGATTGGCCGGTGCTGCACGCGGCCGTGATCATTTCAGACCCAGGCAGCCCTCTCCCTGCAGGAAACACGCTGTCACGTCACCGTATTAATCACACCTCCGCTAGCCCCTTAATGTCTGGAGCATCATCAGCGTCATCATCATCTCTCTCTCCTGCACCCAGAGGTGCACTGAATCACGCAGACCCTTCGCTGTGTGTTTGTTAATGAACCCACGCCTTCTCCCGTTAGCGCTCGGATTGCCGTCCGCACTCGCATGTGAATCAGAAAAAGGTTGACTGCAGCCGTAAATATAAACATTTTAGATGGAGACTCTCAGTGTTTTTACATTTTTCTCAAAGTGAAAATGAATATACACTCAGTGAGCACTTTTTTTTTTAGGTATTTATTTGACTTATTTCTTTAAGTCTTCTGCTGCTGTAGCCTTAGAGGTTTGACATGCTCTTCTGCATGCCGCTGTTGTAATGTGTGGTTATTTGCGTTGCTGTCACCTTCCTGTCAGCTTTGACCAGTCTGGCCATTCTCCTCGCCTCTCATGCTGACTGCTGCTCACTGGATGTTTTTAGTTTTTTGCACCATTCTCTGCAAACTGTAGAGACTGTTGTGCATGAAAATCCCAGGACATTTAAAATCACATTTTACCCGTTCGCTTCCCCAAACTGGAGTTGTGTCTCTTCATACCCTGCACTGCATCTGCAGCCAAAGTCAGTGTGGCACAAGGCTACAGTGGGGGCTAGCAGTGAGAGCTAAATTGAAATGGTTAAATTTTGGGCTCATGCGGTCTCATTTTCATTTTCTCTTTTACCTTTAACTAGGTGAGTCCCATTGAGATTGAAAGCAGCAATACAGTTACAAACAACATTACAGCAACTTTAAAAACATTAAACATTAAACTCACAATAGCATGCCTAAAAGACAAACAGGGGGAAGCGGAATCTGGCTAAGGAAGCAATTACAAATTCTAATCGATGCCTCCAAACCCTTAACTACATTTTTGAATGACCTAATTGAGTGTGTTTGGCTAACCGTAGTTCTTTTTTAACCTTATGCATATTACAATATTCAGCCGTATTACTCTCAGTGCTGTCCTTTTTATATGCACTTTATTCGGTATTTATTGGACTTATTTTTAGACTTATTTAATCTTCTGCTGCTGTAGCCTGTCCACTTAGCGGTTTGATGTGTTGTTTGTTCAGAGATGCTTTTCTGCATACCACTGTTGGTATGTGAGTTTCAACCAGTCTGGCTCTTCTCCTTTGACATCTCTCATTAACAACACATTTCTGCTCACAGAACTGCTGCTCACTGGATGTTTTTTGTTTTTTGCATTTGCACGAAAATCCCAGGGGATCAGCCATTGATATACTCAACTGAGATACTCATGATTGGCTGATTAAATATTTACATTAACAAGCTGGTGTACAGGTCTATCTTATAAAGTGGTCACTGAGTATCTTTTTAAAAATTACTTTTCTGGACCTTTGGGATGAATTTACACTGCACATCAATATAACCCCTTTGAACCTGCCCCACTTTTCATTCACAGTCCTCTTCATCCAGTTAATTTGATCGCATCTTTTTAAAGTTGGTACGCCTAGAATTCAAAATCCCGGAGCCCCTTTTAACTTGCCTAAATACTCTGAAACTTGTTGTGGAATGATCACTCATCCCAAATGGTTCCATTACCTCTGTACTGCAGATTCTGTCAGAATCATTACATATCACCAGATCTAGAATCAATTTCCCTCTTGTAGGCTGACCAACATACTGTGTCAAAAAAGTTCATTTATAACATCTAAAAAATCCATCTCACGTTTTCCCTGTCCAGTCACCAAATTTCAGTTAATATTTGGGTAATTTTGAAGTCTCCCATGATAATAGTCTCACCTCCCTGGCAAGCTTGTTTTATATTTGTAAAGAGTATTGTATTCACACTACTGTCTGAGGCTGGCGGTCGGTAACACTCTCCAATGTTAAGACCATCATCTTGGTCCCCAGTAAGCTTAATCCAGTTAGTCTCACTAGGCATGAGTTGGTCAGTTTCTGGAGTCTCTTGCACATTAGATTGTCTCTTACATGATCGGCCATACCTCTGCCTCTCTAACTGGACAGGTCCTAATAAGTTTATACCCCTCTATATTCTGTTTTTCTCTCATTTATACTCAATTATTTGCACAGAATTAACATGGTAGCATATTATTATTTTGATTAATTCAACAGATACAAAATGAATTGTATATATTACATACAACATAACATTTTCCCTACTGTGAGAAACAAAGTGATTTGTGGGTGAAGCGATCATTGGGTGACTGTGAATGCACATGACTTTGTTTAATTGGTCAATTACTTTTGATGGAGAGCTGGCTGATGTTAGCGTTAGGGCTGATCAATTAAATTTTGGCATTTCATTGAAATTTTTTCATTTCAATTGTGTGTGGGTGTTTGTGTAGTGAATTAAAGTGTAGATGCTATCCACACTGTTAAATGTTAAATCTGAGAAGAGATAAAAGTACACACTTGAATTTATGTTTGAATTTTTTCCTCCCACAAAGCACATTTGATGCATTATTTGAGAAATAGGTGTTGTTGATGAGTGTGTTGGGGTTATTTAGAGTCTTGTCGTGTGTGCAGATGAGTTGGTGTTTTTGAGAGAAATCTCTCTTGGGGAACATTATGAACAGCGTAATGCATAACCGCCACTCAGCCCCGTGTGAGTTACTTATTTCTCTGAAATTGAGAGTCCGTCTGCCTCCTTGTTCAATATTTTCACACTTTTCACCACTTTTGTTGATATTAAACTTCTTTCTGTTAACCCTTTCAGTCCCAAGAATGCCATTTGGCTCTCGATCATAACTACCGTAAACTCCCCAGGGCGCCATATGGCACTCTAAAACTCCCTTTTCAACCAATCTAATTGTGTTGAGCCCCGATTAAAATCTTACTATATTTTCTCGATTTCATGTTGTGCTTGGGACTGAAAGGGTTAATACAGTTATTTTTTGAAAAAAAATTTCACAGTGGTTTTACCACATGAAAATGTCTCTCTCAAATGCAAGATTGCTGGTTATGTGTATTTACAATTTTTGACAATTTCTGTTGTTTTCAGTCTGTACTCCAGCAGTGTAATGAATACGAGGTTAAAGTGCAGACTTTCAGCTTCAGTTTGACTATGTACATCCATGGGTAATCCAAATAGGAATTGCTACTTTGGTCTATTTTATACCTTGGTCCCACCATTTTATAGATGACCAGGCATGTTGCAAGAAACCCTCGAAAGAAAATAGCTGTGGGCCCTCATTTACCTTTTTTATTCATAAATATACACTCACTGAGCACTTTATTAGTACACCTACTTATTCATGCGATTATCGTCAGGTTCTGTGTTTTTCATTTGTCAAGTTTTGTCTAAGTTGTTAGCCTTTCAGTCTATTGTCGACTCTTGTTTCTGAATTATTTTTTTGTTTCCACTGCCCGATTATTATTGACCCTTTGCCTGTGACTTCGACTTCGTTTTGGATTATCCCTGTTATCTTGGTTTGCTGGTGTACCGACCCTCTGCCTGGACTCTTGTTAACAAATTGCCCATTCCCTGCTGATTCTGTTTGCTGGCAGAGGGGAGAGGGGGAGAGTAGGGGAGGAGAGGTGGAGGGGAGGAGGGGAGAGGAGGAGAGGGGATGAGAGGAAGAGAGGGGAGGGGAGGAAGAGAGGGGATGAGGGGAAGAGAGGAGGGGAGGAGAGGATAAGAAGGGAGGAGCCTCCTCCTCCGGGTTATCGGTTCTACTTTCCCCCCCAGTACTCTGCCCCTGTAGCTGACAGCCTGTACTTACCCCACATTCATCCATTCATTTAAATTCCAATGAGATTGAGTATAGAGCCAAAACTAAAATGGTGTCACTGTCCAAATACTTACGGACCGAAGTGTATATACGTAGTATATATGCACAGTGTGGGGGAGAATCGGAATGTGTGTTTGCGCTTGGCAGCCTTTGCTGAGTGTGTTTTTGCTGGCTGTTTGTGTGTGTCCGTCTCTTGATTACACTTGAAGAAAGCGCTGAAAAGCAGAATCTAATTGAACAGCTTAAAAGAGCTGTGCCTGTTTGATGTTTTCCTTTGGAGCGGATGTCATTTCAGCTCTGCTGCCCACCCGAGCGTGTCAGCGCTGAAGGTCAGCCGTCTACTGGCTAGAACATGCAGAAAATGTTAAATTAGACTCTCTCTCATACACACATGCGCACACACACACTCTCACACACACACACACACACACTCACACACATACACACATGCGCATGCACACACACACACACATACACACACATGCGCATGCACACACACACACATATACACACACACACAGGCAGTCACTCTCTCAAACACACATACGCAAACACAAACTCTCAGACACACACGGGCAGGCACTCACACATAAAGCACACACACATGCATGATACACACACACACATAAAGCACACACACATGCACACACACACACAACCACACACACAATATGCATGCATACACACACAAAGCACACATGCATACACACACAAACACGCAAGTGTGCATGCATACACACATGCACATAGACACAAGCATGCATGCACATATAGAAGCATACACATGCACACACAGTCATGTGTAGCCACAGGCTAGGTTCCTTTGTTAATACCTGTGGTTGGTGGTTGGTGGTTAGTGGACCAGGGTGGGCCACAGTCACACCCCCTTATAATGATATCCTGGACCACCAGTTTATCTTGGCTGAATGCCCATGATGTCAGTTCTGGCTCACCTCATTTTGTGCAGGCCCAAGTATATAAATATTTCTTGCTATGCTGCTGGTTGGTGGTGAGGGTTTTAGCAGAGACTGATCAGGTGCTAAGATTAGCTGTAAAAAATTTCGCTCTTAGAAATCAATGGTAGCAAATCTTCCATTCATTGCGATCGGCAGCAATATGGATTGTGGGTAATTTTGCTGTCTCTGAGTTTCACATTCTGTTACTGGGGAAACATGAATGGAAGTCCACTGGGAGCTTCACTAAGGCGCTACTGTACTTAGACCCTGATAACAATCAGAAATATTTTATTCCTTTAAAAAACTTGGAAAGCTTTGTCAATATGGCAAATCATTAGGCATGATGGCTAATGCAGCAGCGAAAAAAGCAGTTTTGACATGATGTTGCCACTTTTGCACTGAAACATTTTGCAAACATTGGTTGGAAATGATTGCATTTCAGCTAAATAAGAACCTGACTATGAAGAAGTATGACTATTCCGACATGCAAGTTCAGTGCAGAAAACCATTTGCTTTAATGTACGCTGTGATTTGACACTGTTGGATCCAGTGTTGGATCTTGGCAAACTAATCCATGAGGATAGGTTGGCTGTTATAAGCAAGAGAAGCTACAGATCCCAGCATGCTCTGCTCTGTTTTGTCTCTGTGTCCCTGGGCCTCCCTCAGAGCTGATGAGGGAGGGGGGTAGGGGCTGTTCCCCTTTAATATGCAGGGCTAGTCAGGACTGGTTGAGGGTCCAATGCATCACCATGCCTCTCTTGCCTGTGAGTCTATGGAGAGTCACTTTGAATGAGGCAGCTGTCTGAGTTAGGTCGACCAGATCTTTCAGAAGCACAGACAATATGGAGCACATTAACAACATGGTCAGGAGAGAGCACATTAGCACCATGGTCAGTAGAGGGCACATTAGTGCATCACCATGGTCAGTAGAGGGCACATTAGTGCATCACCATGGTCAGTAGAGGGCACATTAGTGCATCACCATGGTCAGTAGAGGGCACATTAGTGCATCACCATGGTCAGTAGAGGGCACATTAGTGCATCACCATGGTCAGGAGAGAGCACATTAGCAACATGGTCAGTCGAGGGCACATTAGTGCATCACCATGGTCAGTCGAGGGCACATTAGCGCATCACCATGGTCAGGAGAGCTACCTGACCGAAACTCTCCCTCCCTGAGATGAGAACAGACACTGCAGGAACAGAGAAGGCTGTGAGGCTCCTTTAATGTCCCACAGGATTAATTCTGTCGCCTTTTCCTCAGTGTCTCTGTCAGGGGAATTCTGAGATGTTTTTGGACTCTAAATTGTTCTCTGAACCTGTCAGATATACATAAGTCATTTTCTTATTTTTTAGATGAAAGCTGCTCTATCACTCAAACATAAATAAGGCAGTTTTTTACCCCCCGTCATGGGATTCATTCATTATTCCATTAGCGAGAGCATCGTTAGCACGAGCATGGTGGGTGTGTGGCATGTTGCTGTAGCACACAGGAAACAACTCCCTGCTGTAAAATCCAGCTATGTTTTTTCAAGTATTTTTAAGCTGGTCATAAGCTGGTCTAGCTGGGTATGAGCTGGTAAACCTGCATGGCCAAGCTGGTCATAAAGCTGGTGTAGCTGGGTATGAGCTGGGCTGGTCAACCAGCAAGTGCAGGTAGCTGTTTCAAAACATAGCATGAGCTGGTCTGATCTGGTCAACCAGCCAAACTATTTTGAGCTGCAAGCTGGTCTGAACTGATCAACCAGCTACCTGCTATTTCAAAACCAAATCTCAGCTGTTTTTTTCAGCAGGGCTGGCTGTAGCCTGACCTCTGCTTTTAGGGGTGGGGGGATTAGTAATACTGTGCCATCTCAGGGGTGTCAGGAGGACAGTCATATGAAAATGTAAATGCAGTGCCTCCAGCTGTCGTGGTCTCATGTTGTTGCAGGCTGTAGCCCTTTGAAATGCAGAGTGCCCCGTGTGTGTAGATTGGAGGGGTTTGGAGGAGCGAGATGACACAGGGGGTCGTAACCCTGACTGGGGTGGGCGAACGCAGCGAAGGTAAATCTTACACGCATCACAGTTTCATTTTCAGCACAGAGGAGACGCCGACCACAGTGGCTGCCTCTTTTCAAATGCTAATATCCTCCCTTTGAGCCTCACGGTCATTTAGGAGTCTTCTTTAAGGTATACACTCAGGTCTGAAGAGCAGAAATAAGCAGCATTGGTTCCGGATATGATTCATTTATTTATTTATTTGTGGAGAACTTTTCTCTGCCTCGTTTTTCCGTACATTAGAGGAGGTGGCGTCAATGCTTTGTAGCTGTGGCAAATCTCTGGCAAATGTGTTTGTGTCTGTGTGTGTTTGTGTGTGTGTGTGTATGCTATATACAGTAGTGTGAAAAAGTATTTCTGATTTCCGCTATAAATTTTTACTGAATGGTTTCAGATCTTTAGACAAACTGTAATATTAGACAAAGAGAACCTGAATAAACACAAAACACATAAAAAAAATAATTTACTTAATGAAAAATAATCAAATCAAATACCCATATCACTCCTGTGAATTTTTTTGTGTCAGCTTGAACCAGCTTGACCATTCTCTGACCTCTCTCATAATGGCATTTTCATCCACAGAACTGCTGTTCATTGGATGTTTTTTTGTTCTTCAAGCCATTCTCTGTAACCTCAAGAGACTGTTGTGCATGGAAATCCCAGGAGATCAGCAGTTTCTGAGATACTCAAACCCCGTCTGGCACCAGCAATCACTTCATAGTCAAAGTCACTTGGATAGCATTTCTTCACAATTCTGATTGTTCTCAACAACGGCAATGCGTGCCAGCTGAAAAAGTGCTTTATTTCTATTTGTTCTTCCTCTTCTTCTTCTTCCAATTATTCTCAGTAAAATGTGCTCATGCCTAAAATATCCTGTTGGGTGGTGGGTTATGGAATTATGGTTAAACCCCTCCCCACTGGGTGGATATGACAACAGGGCAATTAACCTGCTAATGCACCGGGCTAATAGAGCCGGCGGTGCCTGGTCTCTACCCCAGGAGGGCCAATGGATTATGGGATATTAGGGGAGATGGTTTCATGTAATGAGCCATCATATGACTGTAACCATTAAAAATGATTTCAAAATGATTTTCTGTATCATTATGCAACACGTGTTACAGCTAGCAAGCCACCCCACCCTTTTCTGTGCAATAGACTTCTGTACAGTTGTTCACTCTCATTTCTGTATTTGAAGGACAAACCAGGCTTTTGAAATGGACCTATTCGATTTGTGGACCTGTAGATTGAGTTTTTAACTGTAGGCAACCTTGCTGAAACTGTGCCTCTACCTTTTTTCATTCTTTTCACACAGTTGCGTGCCCAGGTTTCTTTTATTTCAGGTTTTTATTTCCTGTTTGTTTCTGAGTGGCACAACTGTGCATATTTAAGAGGAGGACCAATGGTCACACAGGACTGGTGCATATTTAACAGGAGGACCAATGGGCACACAGGGACTAGCACATTTCTGATACAGTCAGTCTTGGTTAGCTCTGCCCACACAACCTTTTCCAGAACTCTGCAGGCTCTTTTATGTACATCTTCGCAAGCTGTAACCTGGCCATACTGTTTTTTCAGCTAACTAGCGGTTTGCAACTTACAGTGAACTCTCTGTGGTTCTGTTTGTGAAGTCTTCTGAGGACTGTAGTCACTGATCAGTTGGACAGGTGTTTGGGGGTATTGCTTCATTATGATGATTTTTTTTGTCCATCAACTGTTGAGATCTTACCATGTAATTTGCAATTACTGAGATCACCAGTGCTCTCTTTCTTCTTAATGATGTTCCAAACTATTTATTTTAGTAAGCATATTGTTTGGCGTATGTCTCTGACTGACTAATTTCTCAGCCTCATAATGGCTTCCTTGACTGTCATTGGGACTCAATATGTCAATGTCATTGGGACAAATGGCAATAAGACTTCAAAGCCTAGACTCAAGACAAGATATTGAGGGCTTTCTTATACCTGCACTATGCAGCAACTGAATACATCTGACTACTCAGAAACGGCTGAAAAGCCAACTGTCCGCTTAAAATGGAGGAACTATGTTTAAAAAGGGATGTAATTCCTACAAGGATCACCCAATATACATGTAAATACCCTCAACTTAAAGGTGACAGTCTGCACATTAACCTCATCCTCATGATTTCATTTCAAATCCAATGTGCTGGAGTCCAGAGCCAAAAGAACAGAAATTGCACCGCTGTCCAAATACTTACGGACCTCACTGTATATTTATATATATATATTTACTTAGCAGGAGGGAGCAAGAATAAATATTTACCATCTGTGTTTTTCCACCCTGCCCCCCTCCCCAGACTCCAGTCTGTTTTATCAGCGCTGGAGTTCAGCCACGGGCTTTTTCATTTTCTGCCTTTGTGTTTTTAGCGGAGATTGACAGGCGGCGCCCTCCCCGGAGCATTGTTGTATTAATCTGTTTAATATGCTGCAGAAACACTCGAGCGGCCGAGCGGCCGGCGCGGTAATGGAATCTCAGCGGGAACGGCAGGCCCCGCCCCCCGCCGCGGCACAGGCCCCGCCCCCCGCCGCACTGCCATCCGAGGGGCCGCACCCCCTCCCGCACGCTCCCCGCTGCAGAGACGGACAGATGGACACGCCCGGGGGGTGCGGCCTGGGAGTCAGCTTCCTTCCACAAAAGAGTGGAGTAAAAGGAGGTAAAGATGCAAATTTGCATTAAAATATATTTTGTTTCACAGAAGTTTTTGCATGAATATCTTGGTGTGTTGAAGTCTTGGTGCTTTGATAGCTGAGAGGTAATTAAATGTGACAGAAAAACAGGCATTGCACTCGCTAAAATGACCAGTTTACGCCCTTGCCAGCCTGTGACCTGTATGCTAATACAGCAGCTAATGCAGCAGTGCAGTGTTAATTAACCTGGTGTTAATTCAGGTACAATCAGACCCCATTTACACTCCACTACGTCGTTTCATGCGTCTTGAATATCCAAATAATATCAGGATAGTGACTATCCACATAAAAATGCAGGTGTAAATGCACCTTACCAACAGATTCAAACCACTTCAGGAGGTGGTCTGAATATCGGTCTTAATTTGGTCCACACAGTCAGTACACGCCTTAAATTTCCTAATTTCTCAGCGCTAATCCTTCCCAGAGAAAAAAACACTCTAAAGTGTGCTGGGAGGTGAAATATTTCTCCTTTTTTCTCCTCCAGAGGGCACCCTGGTAGTAGTTATTTTTAAAAGAGTCAAGCTAAAATGCAGTGCATCCACAGAAATGGCTGTATTGTGGTCGTGTAATTAAAGCCCTGAGCCCGTTTCCCTTTGCAGTAGCTGGTGCTGAGCAATTAACTGACATTTCAGTGTTTTTCCGCTGTAAAATTCCTATTCCTCTCTCAATTGTTGAATATGTTTGAAACTTGGTATATGGGTTGGGTTGTACTTATGATGTTCTCAAAATGCTATATAAACAATGTTGCTAGGTTAAACAGTGTGGCTGCAGTAAGCCAATTAATTAGCTTGTGGGCGTGGCTTATCACAAAAATGCTCCTCAGCTCAATGTTTCATTATCTAAAAAGTTGAGTTTTGACATGTATTGGCCATGTTGCTTAAGGTAACAAAGTTTTGTGTAAATTGGTCAATCATTGGTGCTATAGAAAACAAATGTTCATAACCTCTAAAACAATTGCCTGATCAAGTTAACATTTTTGAAGATGCATGTTAGTCTAAGGTCCTATGAAATTATATGAGGGCAAGGTGATTGCTCAAACAAGATCAGCCAATCAATTTTCAGATGACCTTAAACTCACTTAGCTATCACCAATCATGATGAAACATTGCAGTATTGTTTAGAGTGTAATAAATTGCAACCTGCATAAAAATGGTGCTATAGCTACTCACAATATGTTTTGGCATATAACTCCTGGACCAATTTGGTCAGGGTTAAAATTATTTTATTTCCAGATTAATTGGCTCTAGATGAACAGAAAAGCTTTTTGGACCAAAAGATTTGTCTGGGTAGATTTTCCACAATTCTTTGTCCCTCAATTTTTGGTCAGTTTGCTTCAAACCTGGTATATAGGTTATACTTGGGAAGTTCTAAAAATGTTATATAAAGATTAAACATTTTGGCACATTGCTTAAGGTGACTAAGTTTTGTGTAAATCGGTCAATTGGTGGCGCTATAGCAAACAAATGAGAGTGGGGTAAGTCATCCCATGGGTACGTTGTAACTGTTAATTTCTCCAAAACAAGAGGCATGACCTCAAGAGTAAAGAAATGGCTCTTCACATTTTATGTAATAAAGCTTTTTTTAGGTAGGAATGACCTTGAGATATAGCCCCAAATAGCAACCTAATCAGTTTGGGGCAAGTTTTCTCAATGAGTTTGGGGCAACTTTCCCACACTATAAATGAACAGATAGAACTTCCTCAAGAAGTATTGTGATATTGTAAAAGTAACAACTATGCTTTTTGTAATAGTACGAATGTTATAGCAACTGGATTATTATATACACTCAGTGAGCACGTTGTTAGGTATTTAATAGACTTCTTTTTTTGTTTTAGAGTATAGTGTGTGTGAATATCCCAGGAGATCAGCAGTTTCTGAGATACTCAAGCCCCCTGTATGCCACCAACATTCATTCCACGGTCGAAGTCACTTAGATCACATTTTTTCCCCATTCTGATGGTTGATGTGAACATTAACTAAAGCTCCTGACCCTTATCTACATGATTGTATGCATTGCACTACTGTCACACAATTGGCTTATTAGATAATCGCATGAACAAGTAGGTGTAAAAGTTAAAAATAAAGTGCTCGGTGAGTGTATACATGTAGTTTTGAGCAGCAGACGTATCCCTGGCTGAGTCTGATGATCAAATTGATGCTTGTACTCAAGACCAGGCAATGTGTGCCAGAACTGCTTCTCCTGACGTTTGTCGTAGAGATTATTGATGGGAAGTGAGGGGTAAAGGGAATGTTCTGTAATTTCTGTGGGGAAAGTTGATGGTCACCGCTGGTTCGCCGCTGACAATAATGGGGGTACCAGCAATTGTGCTTGGGGGCAAAGCACCTTCCCGATCTGGCCCCCCAAATAATCTACTTGCGACAATATAATGTGAAAACTTGCACACAGATGGGGCAAGTTGTCAGAAGTGCAAACCCTCTACGTAACTATCTATAACTCTGTAATTAAATAAGATATGAAGATGTTATTATTTGAATTATCATTTATTGTGCCCAAGAAATCGAAGAAAGAGTGAAAAGTGCAGCAACCAACTGTGAAAACCCTGGAAGTTTTCCCCTTCCAGGGGAGCCAAACAGTGTGGGGCAATTTTTTTACTTGAAATTGAAACCTTGATATTTTACAAAGCTGAATCAAAATTGCATAAAAATACACTAAAAAAACACGAAGCACTAGGAATAGCCAAGCTGAAACCATATATACTGGCAATGCACAAAAGATACTTAATTAGACCAAAAGTGAATGTGGTCAGATACAGCAAGTATGTTTGTGCATTGCCAGTCAGGGGTATCAATAATTCTGGAGCCCACTGTAGTTCCCAATAAGACACAGGCCCCTTTGATCATGCAGCGGAAATAATATGCTCCCTTTTGCGACCGTGTGAGGCAGGGATCAGCAAGTCATGGTCCTCGAGGGCCATGCACTGCTGGTTTTCCACCTTCCCGTTACCTGGGAGTCAGGTGTGAAGACAGTCTGGCAAATCAGCAGCACTAATTACCCAGGGGAAAAGAAAATCAGGGCCGGATTTGGATTTGAGGGCCAGAGTTGATGATCCCTGGTGTTTGGCCCCAGCGGAGACCACGTGCAGCACACAGACCCTCTGTGCGCATGTAGCCTAAATCCCCGTGCAGCCCCTGCCCTGAGGTCACAGACGTAAGTGGGTTAGCCACAGGTGCTGCAGGAACAGCCTGGCGGACGCAGATGGGGTTTAGCGAAACGGCAGTTCAGAAACGGCTCAGCAGTCAGGAAAATTCCTCCATATGGTCCTCGTCTTTCCCATGCCCGGAGCCTGCCTGTCCTGTTCCTGCTGCTCCTGCAGAAGCTTTGCCGTAGTGTGGGGACTGGTGCGTATTTTTGGGCTGGCTAGCAGGTGATAATGCGAAACGGGAAGTGCAAATTTGCCAGCGCACTGGTGCTTTTTACCACTGCCGTTTGACATTTGCTTCAGCAAGAAACCGAGACTAGTTTGGAAGTTAGAGCCTGAGCCCTCGAGAAATTTTGAGAATTTTAGAAAATGTAAGCTTGGAAAGGCGTTTCGGTTTGGCTGTGTTGCCCATTACAGGCTGTTTTCTGAAAAGGTCGAACCAAAAAACTTTCGAAGGTTTTAATATCACAGGAACAGACAAAGCCTCTTGGTGTGGAGAACAGTCAGATCTGTGTTATAGCATGTCTTTCCCTTCAAAGAACCATAAGAAATAGCATATGGTCCATTTGCAGAAATAGCATTTGTCCATCCATCCCCGACAGACATGGGGGTGGCCTGTAGTGTAGTGGTTACGGTACATGACTGGGACCCGCAAGGTCGGTGGTTCGATCCCCGGTGTAGCCACAATAAGATCCGCACAGCCGTTGAGCCCTTGAGCAAGGCCCTTAACCCTGCATTGCTCCAGGGGAGGACTGTCTCCTGCTTACTCTTATCAGCTGTACATCACTCTGGATAAGAGCATCTGCCAAATACCATGAATGTAATGTAATGTTAACATATCTGGAAAAGTAACGACCAGATTGCCATGAAACTTGCTGTGCGTATTCACGTTCGCATGATGAATAACCCTTTTGATTCAGCAACCCCATGACATTTCTAGCGCCACTATTAGGTGAAGCATATCTTGGAAAGTAGTGACTGGATTACCAACACATTTGCTGGGGAGATTGTTGTGCCTTGGCAGAGTTGTGCACACTTCAAACTGCTTTGATGACATCACTTTGTACCTCAGACTTCTCTCTCCATGTTAATGAAGAACAGGTGGTATTCAGGGTTTTTGTTTTGGTGAAATTAAAAATAGTTTCATTTATTGCGTTGAAATAAATCTTGATGACTGGATAGATGCCCTTCTGCTGTGCCTTAAAACAGAAGCACCATGTTCTGCTGACTTTTAAAGCAGGTAAACATGACACAGACACGGAGTTAATCCTGAGGCCTGTCTCTGTTAATGCAGTGGGAGTAGGTAAAATGGCAGCTGCGACAGCAGTCGGGCAGAATCTGTGTGCGTTCCGCGGGAAGCGTTTGTTCGGCCGTTTTAATGAACCTGGTTGCCTTTATCTCTCCGTGACCCTCTGTGTCTGTGAAAATAATCGCCGTGCCTGAGTGGAATGAGCTCGCTCTAATGAAAGACGATGGTACCATACGTCAGGAACGTCGTCGGAACTCTGTATGAAGTGCTGCGTCTGGGATTGAAGTGCCCTCCCCCTCAAAGAAAGGGGGGTTCTGCACTACCTGTTGAGTCTCTGAGATGAATTGGAAACGTCAGGGGAGCGAACGGCTCAAGCCCATGAGCAGCCCCCCCGCCCCGCTGCTTCCCATTCTCCCAGTGCAGGCATGGGGCCAGCCGCGCTGATTTCATCTCATTCCACACGCCTCTCTCCCAATTAGACCGGGCTCTCAGGTTTTTCCTTCCTCCTTCCCTTTTTATTCAAGAATAAGACACTGTGATTGTCTTGAATTTTTTTATCCCCTATTTATGACCTGCTTGTGAAACTAGTTGTGTGGTATGAACCTGGTATATTTGAAATGGGTATGAACCAGGTTGTGTGAGTTTCACACCATCATAAAAAAAATGCCATGGTATAAGTTAACTTTTAACAGTATAAGCTTTCTAACAGTGTATGGCATGTACAATCAAAACTGTGATTGGAGGCTGAGCGTACCCCCTAGAATGTTTTTTTTCTCCAGCTTTACCCCTGGGGCGACATTGGCTCAGGAGGTAAGTGCAGTCGTCTGGCAGTCAAAGGCTTGCTGGTTTGATTCCCACCCAGGGTATGTGGACATGTCCCTGAGCAAGACACCTAACCCCCAAATGCTCCTAATGAGCTGGTTGGTGCCTTGCATGGCAGCCAATCCCTGTTGGTGTGTGAGTGTGTGTATGAATGGGTGAATGAGAAGCATCAATTGTACTGTGCTTTGGATAAAGGTGCTATATAAATACCAACCATTTACACAGTCATCTATGTTTCGCATTAATATACGGGTCATAATTTTTGCCGACTCATTCAAATGGCTAAAGCAATATGGTGATGAATTTGGGGGAGTGAATCAGCTGATGAGGAAGTATGAACTCAAGGATAATATGAACATGGCAAAGATTACTGCTTGTAACATTTCCTTTATGTTTGTCATATTCTTTGACCACAATAGACTGTTAACTGTCAGCCTTTGCTAATAATACAAGGCATTGGGGAATAAGTAGTGGTGGCAAAGTATGTATATATATTTGTATATGTATATATATTTTGGTTTTTCCCCACAGTGAGCAGCCAGTGAGCCCGGAACTGTTTTCAATACTGAGAGCCTCTGTCACAGGTCTGGCATGTTATGGTAAGTCATTTATTTCATGTGCCATTTAATCTCTAATCGACTGTTCGCTCTTATTTTTAGTTCTCACAATTGTGTATCTCGTTATTACTTGGGTTGTGTCTGCTAGGATGGTTTTATTGCTGTTTGGCATTGTAAGCTGTTTATTGTTCCTACATAAGTGTATATTATTATTTAGCATTGTGTTTTCTAAAACAGCTTCATAGATATAATCCTTTGTCAGTTGAATTTACAAGGCACAAGTCCTTATCTTTGTTGTATTCCTAGCACTTGAAACTGTACTTCCCTCTAGGGTCCTTCAGCGCACTTGTCCCTGGTTATGGGTATGCACTTTGTTGTACGTTGCTCTGGATAAGAGCTGCTAAATGCCTATAATATTAATTTAGTTTAACCTTCAAAGCTAGCTTATAAAGCATAAGGTCTATACAGTACCTTAACTAACTAACTTCTTGTATTCATTCCACAGCTCCGAATGTAGTTATATGATAAATACACTGGTTTATAAAAGTAAGATGTAGGCTACTGCATGCTGCTAAGATTTAAGATTATAATTATACATTAACGTTATAGGAATTAAGTTTGTCACTAGCTAGATTTAATACTTCAGAACGTCATTAAGCTACATGTTGCTAATCTTAGGATATAGTCAATACAGGATGAAACTTTTATTTTTATTTAATTGACTTGGGTGATATGGTGTTGCAGCAATATCAATCTGGATTTTTTCTGATTGCATAGAAGGCTCTGCAGGCCTGTCTTTCTGTGAATCCACTGCCAGACCAAAGGCACTAATTTTCAGCCCCAGGTAATTATAAACAGAGAGTGTTCTCGGGCTGTGTTTCCTTGACTGAATGTCTGCTTTCCTGAGATCTTGTTTTGGAAGATCATTATTTTATATTTTGTAGGGTTTACTGTCAGGGCCCAGTTCTGGAAGTACTGCTCTAGCAGGTCCAGATGCTGCTGTAGTCCCGGTTCAGTGGGTGACAGCAGCACCACGTCATCTGCATAGAGAAGGAATTTAACTGCCATCTTGTTTAGTGTTAGGCCTGGGCCTGTAGATTGTTCCAGTAACACTGCAAACTGATTTACATCGATATAAAATAGAGTAGGGGACAAGTTGCATCCCTGCCTAAGACCTCGCCCTTGAGTGAAGAGATCAGTCCTTTGTTTGCCAATCTTTACTCCGCATTTATTATTTGCATAAATTAATTTAATTATGTCATACACTTTACCCCCTGAACCACTTTGGAGAATTTTATTATATAAACCTTCTTGCCAAATCGAATACATTTTCTAATCAATAAAGCATGCTAATTTTGTTTTGTTGGTGTACATGATTAGTTAGGGTGTGTAGGGTGTAAATATGATCAGTAGTTCGATGGTTTGATAAAAAACAATTTGTCCTTTACTCAAGACATTAAGAACTCAGTATTTGGGCGTTAATAATGCTGGTGAAAACTTTCAGATCCAGATTGCTGCTTACACAAATGCCTCTGTTGTTATTTGGGTCTAATTTGTCTCCGCTCTTGTGTATTGGGGAAACAAGCCCCCCAGCTCCACTTCTCAGGGAAGCAGCCAGCTTGGAGAATGAATTGAACAATTTGAGCCGGGCCAGCTGCAGCTCAGGGGTGCTGTAAATGGTTGGCTTTTATACAGCACCTTCATACAAAGCGCTGTACAATGGACGCTTCTAATTCACCCATTCATACACATGCATGCACCAACAGCGATTTGCTGCCATGCAAGGCACCAACCAGGTGTCTTGCTCTGGGACACTTCGACACACCCAGGGCGGGATTGAACCGGCAACCCTCCGACTGCCAGATGACTGCTCTTACCGCCTGAGCCAATGTTGCATCCCTGTCATGTGTTTAAGCATCGCTGTCCTGATGCTGTCATGGCCACAAGCTTTTCTAAGTTTGAGTTTTTTTTATTTGTCTTCTAACCACCTGACCCAGGTAAGTGGAGCTGGTGGTGTGCTCCAGAGTGTCGGCTCCTAGGGTGAAGTGGTACCTGTTTCCCTGCAATTTGGCTTTTTTCTGGAAGACCATAACTGTTTTTCAGTGCCCAGGTCTGACAGAATTGCTCTAGGTCTGCCAGGCTCTGCTGTAACCCCTGTTCTGTGGGTGAGTGCTTTTTTAAAACTAACAGAACATGCAAATATTTTCCCTTATTTGTTTGGTGGACATACTTTTTTGAGTGTGTGTTGGGTGTAAATATGGTCAGAGGTGCGATGACTTGGTAACAAGCCAATTAATCAGACTCTTAATCAGCATCTTGTGCTCCTTAAGGAAGGTTAGTCTCTCTCTCTCTCTCTCTCTCTCTCTCTCTCTCTCTCTCTCATGCTCACTCTCATGCTCTCCTCTCTCTGTCTCTCATTCTCAGTGAGTTTCACTTTTCTCTTTTTTCCCCCTCAGATACACTGTTATCTCTTCTGCACATTTGGAATGCTCCTTGCAGGCCCCGGATTTGTGTTTGTTTCCAGTGAGAGTCGGGGAAATCCCCCCCCCCGTCCCCCGTCCCCTCCGCCCTCCTGCCCCCCGCGGCGGGGGGCATTAACCCGGGCATCTGCGTATATGCACAGCTCAGCTCACCCCCTGCCATGACCAAGAGTCACATTTTCAGACAGCCGCCTCCCCGTCGCCACGGCGATGAGCGCGTCCGCAGCCCAGCGTGGAGGGAGGGCTCCGTAACGCACCAAATTACCCATACGCATGTACGCAAATACCCTCTCAAATTATGCCCCTCTCCGTCCCCGGGACGCGGGTGTGGCGGGTTATTTAGGAGCGGGGTAGGGGGGGACGCCGCCCTAATCTGCATGGCTCGCAGAAACGCATGAACCCATCGCCGCTCCACAGCGGCCTCAGCTCTCTCATTGCCTTGTTTCGCGCTACGTTTTGATTCTGATTACAGCCCTTTTCATCTGGGCCGTGTGGAAAAAAAAACAAACACTCAAAACCGTAATCAAGGGGGCCTTCAGTTTCCTTTATTGTTATTATACGAAAAATTCAAACGTTTTATTATCGGCTTTATTTATTTATTTTTCCGGTTATTTATTTTGTTGGAAGTGACGCGGCGCGGTTGTCAGGGAAAAAGGGGGCTGCATTGAAAACTCCACATTATGCCAAATGCATCCTGGGAAGAACGCTGCCCTTGGGTGGGATGAAAGCATCCACAAACTCCCACATGCATATTTTCATTTCTGGAGCCCTGCTGTCTATGAAAAGATGTTATATTTTTGGTTTCGCAAGCCTCCTGTACACACACACGCACACACACACACACACACACACACACACACACACACACACACACATGGCTGCGGGGGCATTGGAGGTTACTGTGGACCTCGATCCTGGCCCCACACGTCCTGCTGCAGCTGGGCCAGTGAGTCGGGTGATAGCTGCCGTGGAGCCAGCTGCTGCTGGTGCAGTCTTCCAGCATCTCTCTGGACATGCGATTGGATTCAAACAGATCAAACCCAGAGCTGAGCTCCATACAGTGGCTGCAAGGTCTCTGGAAGTCCACATTTCGTAAGAGTCTCCTTCAGGTGGTCCTCATACCTCCGCTTTTGACCTCCAAGATTCCCCCACTATTAGACCCGGGACAGAACAGGATGCTGGACCTTGACCGGGGCTTGGGTTCGCCAATGTTGCTGCCAATCAAACTGAGACTCTACTTTGATGGCTGAGTTGATAACTTCTTCCAAGGTCCAAGGGAGATTCTCGAAAGTAAGTTCATCTTAGATTCTTTCTGAAATTCCAAATCCAAAACAAGTCACAGAGGGCTTTGCAGGCTTTTAGAGGCGTGAACCAAAGCCCAAAATCTGGCAGCATAGTTAGGAACAGATCCGTTTCCTTGATGCAGGCGAAAAAGTTGCTGCCCTGCAAACAATCCCACATGTGAGTGGCCAGAGGTATATACATGTATTCCTACAGTGACAATAAAAGTGATTTGTGGGTGACACAATGATTGAGTGAATGTGAATGCAGAGTAGTTAGCCATGACTTTGTCTAACTGGTCAATTACTTTTGGACAAATGTTAATAATTATATGTAGGCCCATATATGTACTGTCGTCATTATATCTGCTTCTACACTTTTATCCAAAACGACATACAGTGGGCCGATATGAATGAGATAATGTCAATATAGACTCTGTACTCTTTACATTTTAATGCAGGATCTATCAATTAATCACATACCGACACAGTTTGTGGGCTAGCTATGTTGAAAGAGACAAATGGACACATTGGACATGTTGGAAAGTTCAAAATAAGTATATTGCTTCTAACTTTAATATGCAAAATCTCCAATACACTTTACAGTGCACTACTTGAAGATTCAAACCTCTAAAATAATTCACAGTCTGCCCAGTGGAGAGCATATATGTTTGACCTGGAGTAGGCATTATAAATGGCTGTAGCAGATCAAAGATCTATGCTGATACCTTGATGGAAAGCAGGCTGCATAACATTTGGACTGATCAATTTCATTTCCTGTCTTTTGAGGCTTACAGCAAATGCAAACATTTCACTTAAAACATAGTTTGTGTGATTAATAGCCTATGTTTTAGACACTGTTCTGGTCCTGTTGATGGGTGATTATGTGGTCAAGCAAGTGCCAGAATTTGGATCGTGGATGCATCCATGATTTTTTGGTTTTTAACTGGAATATGGTGTTAGTTACAGTAAGTTGAAGCTTGGCACAGAGCAGGAGGAGTTTCATACCATTGCTGTTTGATTTGCCCAATGTGTTTCCCAATGACTCCCTGCATAGGTAGTCAGCACTCACTCTGGCATTAAAGTCTCTCATGAGAATGATCTCTTCACCAGGACGTATATTTGACAAGATATTGTCTACGGCCTCCTAAAATGCATCCTTGATGTTATCATCTGCATCTAGGTTTGGTGCATATCCACTGATGAGGGTAGCAGAGTGGCTCTTAGCAAGTGGAATATGCCAGGTCATCAAACTCTCACTGATTCCCAGGGGGGACTCAGGGATGTTATGTTGATTCTATGCAGCTGTCAGGTGTCTTCTGGAAGGGTTATCCTTCCCCAACTTCTGTCAGTGAGTCTTCTCCTGATAAACAAGTCTCACTCAAAGCAGCAATGTCTGTGCTATATTTTCCAAGCTCATGTGCAACATAGTGCTATCCATAACAACCAAGAGATGTGTCCACATTCCGGGTTGGTAAATGTAACTTCAATTTGGTTTTTCGACCACAGCGGAGATGCCTTGAGGGCTGCGGTTGGCTGTCTGGGACACCTTTTCTAGATCCTTCCCCAGTCAATAGGTCAGCAGTGTGGTCCCTGAAAGGGCTGCTAAGATGTGCAAGCTGTTGCAGAGGGAGGATGCTATTCCAGAGTCCCATAGACACAACGGCCTTCATACCTGCACCCCCAACCCTAACCCTTCATACCTGCCCCTCCCACTCTGCCCTATCGCCTGACCCTGACCCTGACCTTGACCCTGTCCCTGACCCTAACCCTGACCCTGACCCTGACCCTAACCCTAACCCTGACCCTTCTTACAGATCAGCGGCATTGGCGATGGACAAAGAAATTGCACGAGCCTACGCTAACATTTACGTGGCACACTGGGAGGAGACTGTTTTTAAAAAATGCCCCAAAACTACCCAGCAAACTACCATAAATTAACACTATATATACACAAGGCCCAGTATTCTACAAACAAGCCACTATAGTCAGGAACACCACTACTAACACAACCTACATAATAAAACAAACACTAACCAATAATACCAAAAACTGCATATATGCCATAAAGTGTAAACACTGTGGAATAAAATATGTAGGAGAGACAGGGAATACAATTAAATGTAGACTAGCACAACATATATATACAACATTAGAAATCATAAGGAGACAGACACACACCTGGTGGCTCATTTCTTTCACCATGGACTTGAGGCACTAGAAATATTGGGCCTTCAAACAAATAATAACTGGACACCAGAGGAGAGAGGCAGGCTAGAAAAACACTGGATTCTGAAACTTAGTACTTTATTTCCAAGAGGACTGAACAGATGCACATAAAATACCAACACAAGAGGGACCAAATTCTTCCTACTTAAAGGCTTCAGTACTCTGAATGTCCAGTGCAAACTTTTCTTTCCAAAGGGGCCCTAATATGGAACAACTTGGGAAAGAAAGATTTCTTACTCACCTAACCCTTTATACCTGCCCCGCCCATGTCATGTAGTATATGTGGAGTATTGTTTGGAACTAGAGGAGCCAGTTAACTAGTCTCTCCACCCCTCAACCCCCATTTTTGCTTATTATCTGAAGGATATCCCATGATCCACCACCTGTGGACGTGGTTGGTAGCATCAAAATCCTGAAATGATCAGTCCATGCTCCCCACCCCCGGCCAGTCGCAGTACCCCAAGCAGTGGCGGAAAATCCATGGCCAAAAATCAAAGGTCCTCCCGAGCACCCTGCACCAATCACCCGGCACCCGCCAACCAGCACAACTCCCCAGCCAGGAGGCAGAACCATCCAGCTCCATTGAAATATTTATACGGTACAGTATATTTCACATGTTGGCATTTTGAGTTCGTCTCAATAATTATGTTTTGTATAGTATTTTTTTTTTAGTTTTTTCTGTGGATTGCCTGTCAAGGGTGCCAGCAGTTCTGGAGCCCACTGTATATATGTGTGTGTGTGTGTGTGTGTGTGTGTGTGTGTGTGTGTGTGTGTGCGTGTCTGTGTGTCTCTGTGTGTCTCTGTGTGTCTCTGCGTGTGTCTGCGTGTGTCTGTGTGTGTGTGTGTGTGTGTGTGTGTGTGTGTGTGTGTGTGAGAGAGTGTGAGTGAGAGTGAGGTATAAACCACAGCAAAGTGTTCAGTTCTGAAGATGTATTTGCATGCCTGGGGTGGTAATACCGTGCGAGGCTAAAAGCCGTTTCCTTTCCACAAGTACCTATATCTCATGAGAACTATGCGGCTTGTGGTTTATTCCAATTATACAATGGCATTTGAAATAAATGTTAAATTACCAATGTACAAAAAATAAAAATGGCTATCAATCAAAAATGATAACATATGGGTATGCATACAATAAATATTTTATTTGTTGTCAAGATGCAGGAAGAGAGTAACCTTCTATTTATTGTACTGTACATAGACGCAAAAGAGTTGTAGAAGCGTCACAGTAAAATTGGAAAGATACAGTAATTGTAAATTGTGCTGGCCAAATTCTACTCAAATTCCAATCAATGGATCAATGGATTGAATGGGCGCGAACTGTAAAAATTCAGAATTTGCCCCAACTTGTGTGTGTGTTTTCTGTGCTGATTCACTGAATGGCGCCCTCAGTGAAAGGAATCAGAATGCTGCTTGGCAGACGCCTGATCATTATGTGGCAGGTAATTTTCACATCCTCAGAAACTGATGTGCGGCTAATCAGGAAGAGTAGCACCGCGAGGGTCCTCAGAGCGGAGGGAAAATGAAAAGGATAAAGGAAGAAAAGGGGGATGGAGGGGGAGGGAAGTGGAGAGCAGGAGAGAGAGTCTCGGCTGTGCGGGCTCGGGTGTCTTTTTGCGGGAGGTTCTGGGGGGGGGGGGTTGTCAAGCGGACAGTGAGCGGGCGAGACGATAATGTGGCATGACACCTCTGAAATGAGACGCTGGTTGCCATGGCAAAGAGGCAGGAGGGACAGTCTCTCGAGAGGCCCAAATAAAACAAGCTGTAAATGACGTTTGATTAGAATTTAGATCATGTAAGTGTTCAGGACAGTCCGTGTGTCAGAGCCTTCGCCAGGATTCTGCAGGTTCTCGAAGGACTACCTCGCTGAATCTCTCTCTTTCACCCTCTCTCTCCCTCACTCCTGATCTCTCTCTGTTTCTTACTCAAATTCAAATTGATTTCAGTCAATCAATCAATCTTTATTATCCCACATTGGGATTTTTTTTTTCTTTGTTAGGGTTGGAGTGAACCTACGGGATGGCAGATTTTAAGGATCAGGGTTGGTCAGCCCTGCTCTGGCTGTTGAATGAGGTGTGCTTTGTTAGGGTTGGAGTGAAAACCTACAGGATGGTAGATTTTCAGGATCAGGGTTGGGCAGCCCTGCTCTGGCTGTTGAATGAGGTGTGTTTGCCAGGGTTGGAGTGAAAACCTACAGGACTGTGCCACAGCATCAGAGAAAGCCACCAAGCCGCCTGGTGCTGACCAGCTCACTGATGAGTCACAATACAAGGCTTCATAATTTCAGCCTAGCAAGACTAGTACTTCATCATTCATTAGTGTGGATGCTAGCGTGATAGTTATTGTTATAGTTCTTGGTGCGGATGGGCCTTTAATCTGCATTCCGTTTTTTGACACACACCAAAATTTACCAAACACAGTGGCACAGAAATGACTCTCTTTTTGAGACTGTCAATTGTCATCAGGAGTTCTGCTAATTTTTTTGTTAACATGTTAACTGTGTCTGTGTGTGCGTGCACTGATCCTTGGATACTCCCTCACTCATTTGATTTCCAGCTAGAGGGGAAGAGACATCTATTCCGAGTCACTCATTTAAAAACTCACGAGGATTCTACACATTTCTTTTTAGTGTGCTTCCAGCGATGTTATTTGAAGTAATTAACCTTAATTTGCCAAAAAAGGGGAATCTTTATGAGATGGCTGCCTCTTAAGCAGCGCTGCCACTGAATGAATGCCCGTGTCCCTCTGCTCCTAATGGGGTCTCCATTTAATCAAAACTCACCCATCAGATGCCACTGCTGAATCATATTTTAATTGGAAGTTACATTCTGGTTAATAGTTTCATAATTCGTAGGCTCTAATAGTTTCACCTGTGGGAGCTGTTCTATTTTCCTGCTGATCTTCACTTCTCTCATCCGGCTGTGATGGCCGCCACACTGCCTGTGACACCTACTGCGCACACACACACACACACACACACACACACACACACACCTACTGCGCGCACACACACACCTACTGCGCGCACACACACACACACACACACACACACCTACTGCGCGCACACACACACACACACACACACACACACACACCTACTGCTCGCACACACACACCTACTGCGTGCACACACACACCCACACCCACTGCACACACACACACACACACACACACACACACATACACCTACTGCACACACACACACACACACACACACATACACCTACTGCACACACACACACACACACCCACTGCACACACACCCATACAAATACATCTATTGCAAACACACACACACGCGCACACAGACACACACTGTCCTGGTGCTGCCTGCCCAGAGAGACCAGCATCCCCAGGAATAGTAGTCCAAAATGGGGTCACCATGGTGCTCCCCCCCCAGTGTTCGACTGGTGACAGGAGAGTGCCAAACTCACACTGAACACCAGCCTGTTCCAAACCAGTGAGAGGGAGGGAGGGGAAAAATGTCTTTATTTAGTGCTCCCAAAAGAGAAAAATCCTGAGGGATTGCTGTCTTTTCCTGCTCAGATGGTTCCAGCTGACTCTTCCTGCTCATGTGAGTCCAGCTGACTCTTTCTGCTCATGTGAGTCCAGCTGACTCTTCCTGCTCATATGAGTCTAGCTGACTCTTCCTGCAGAGATGAGTCTCGCTTTCTCATCCGAAATGCAGGGGGTGGGATACCTTTTGAGGGAGCACATCCCTCAGAACAGCACTGCCTATCCCTGTGGCCCTCGAGGGTGAAAGCCCTACATGTGTCCAGATCTGTGTGTGCAAATGAGGGGGAGAGAGAGGGTTCTAGCGCTGTAGGGTTAATCTTTTACACCAGGCAAGAAAATCAGCAGAGAGTGGAAATGAGGTTTTGAGTCCCACAATCCCCGACCCTCACTCCCACCCCCCACTTTGCATAAACATGAAATCTCACATTTATGGTGTGTGTCTTCACCATTATTATATAGCATGGCATATTATAATGAACATGGTAACACCCTGTATATGTTTGTGTTGGTTGGCACTTCCATTAAATATACATTGTCAATACTCTGTACTATTGTAAGATCATGAATACTTTGAGAGGTTTGAATCTTAAACAATTTGCCCAGTGGTGAGCACATGTTGTTTGACATACAGTAGACATGCCTGGTACACCAGCTGACAGAGATCTGTGGTGATACTTGATGGAGAGCAGGCTGATGATCAATTTCCTATTCCTTTTGAGGATTTCCGCAAATGCAAAAATTTCACTTAAAACATAGTTTTTGTGATTAATATACACCTCACTCTGCTGGCCCACCGCACAGAGAAGGGCGATCAAACATAGCCCAGTGATGACTGGTGTGACAAAAAATTCTGTGACACCAGGACATCTTGCTTTGCCCCATTTCCTGTTCATGATGTATTGACTCCCCATTTTTAAGCTCTCTTTGCCTGTGGTGCACATCTCTGATTTGACCCCTCCATTTGTAAACCTCTCTTTGCCCATGGAGCACATCGCTGATTTGACCCCCCATTTCTAAACCGCTCTTTGCGCGTGGTGCACATCGCTGATTTGACCCCCCATTTGTAAACCTCTCTTTGCCTGTGGTGCACATTGCTGATTTGACTCCCCATTTGTAAACCTCTCTTTGTGCGTGGTGCACATCGCAGACATAAAATCTTTATTGAAAACAATGTCAGGATTGTATGGGTGTGGTCTGGACCACCTCACCACCCCACCTCCCTCCTCAGTTCCTCCCAAAATGTTCAACCCACAACTAATTAATATTATATTGTATCACTGGATTTGTTCACTGCTCTGAGGGGTAACTTTAAATTTGCCCCTCATAAACAGTAGATCTAGTTATAGAAGCATGTGCTAAAACAAAAGTCATTAAACAAAGATTTAGAATGTTGGCTGAACCATCTTTTAGAAGGACTACCGAACTGGGAGAGCTTTAAATCAGTGAGACTAAATTCATGGTAATGAATTCAGTGGCTCACCTTGCCAATAAATGACATTAATATATCAGCTGCTTTCCAGCAGGCAGAACTTTGGAGTTCTGTCCCATTTGTTGGCTAAATTAAGGGTGCGTTCATAAATATGCTCTGAAAATCGGCTCTGGTTTCAACGTCATAGAGCTCTCTGAAATAAGTTAAGTCATAGAGCATCTCTGTTCGAAAATTCAGAGCACTGTGCTCTAGGATCTCTGACTGAAAAGATGGTTTATCGGAGCATCTGAACATTCCAATCTAAAAATGGCGGAGGAAGTCATTGCAAAATGTGATGGTTGCGGCTTAATTGGTACTCTGGCTGGTTCAACACACATCTACGTGTAACAAACATGTAATAATCATGTTTATACATGGGATGAATTAATGAATTAATTTTAGAAGATGAAAATGGCAACAAAAAATTATACAGTAAAATTAAATCTCTACTTTTGTCTACTTTTCTCTCTCCCCCTTTTCTCTTCTTCTTGGTAAGGTTTTTCCACTTTCTCTCCCCAATTTATTTTTCCTTATTCTTCCAGCCCATCTCCACTGTACGGTCTATTTTAATGGGATTTAAATAAGGACTTGCCCAGTGTAGTGCAGTGTAGTGTTGTGTGTGGGATGCATGGCTGGCCAGCCAGAGAAGCTTTTAATTGGTGCTCCCCAGCAGTGGAGCTCTCCAAATAAAGGCCATAACTCAAGACCCCCGCTCCAGACAAGCCAGTGGCTACGCAGAGCATTTGAATGCACGCCGCAGTCGGAACACGAGGAAGATGAATCTGAATGAAGATGCCATTTCAGGCACAAGCAGGCCATGAAATGAGCTCTTTCACGTGCCGGGGCCTTTTGGCCACCGGCCTCCGAGGGAGGTGTGAAGGCAGTGGTGTGCCGAGGTGTGTGTCCCACAGAGACCAGGCAGGTGTCTCCCCCCCCTCCACCTGTCCTCACACATCCCACACAGAGAGCCTCAGGCATTGTATGGCCCAGCTGAACTTAAATAAAGCAAAGGCTCTGCTGTAACAGCTTGAGAATTGAGCTGGTCATAAGCTGGTCTAGCTAGCTAGCTAGTCTAGCTAGCTGGTCAACCAGCTACCAGCTGTTTCAAAACATAGCTCTAGCTGGTCAAACCATGTCAAGCTGGCAGCTGGTCTGAAATGGTCAAATGTTGACCTGTTTTTTTGTAGCAGGGGACATGAGATGCCATCCTATATTGCCAGAGCTAAAGTGTGCTGTGAACCACAACACACACAACTTACTATTTGACAGACATGCTCAGGATTAGCCCTGCTGTGCTTGAACATAACACAGAGACAGTGTAGAGGCCTGTAGGCCACAATGTGAATTCAGAGTCTGGCACACACTCACACTCACACACACACACACATACACACACACACACACAGGCAGGTGTGCTCATTGTCCAATCATTGCATCCCTGAGGAGCACTTCTTCTAAACGAAGTCTGTCAGGCTGCTACTTGGCTAGCTATTTAATATCTGGTATATCTGATCTTGAAGATAACAAAGGAAAAGCTGAACATCTCAATCAGGTTAAATGTAGTATTGAACCATGGAAAGGCACTGTGTTGGGGGGCAGGTTTTAGGGTTACTGATGTTCCCTCGTGCGGTGAATGTACATTACAGGGCTCGCAGACCGATGTGCTCTTCATGAATTTTGAATTAAACTGGCAGTTGATGAATCAGGAATCTGGGCTGTAGTTGCAGTGCGATAGGAATTCAATATAACTCCTCCACCACACAAATGGAGCCATACATTCCCACTCCACAGCTCAGGAATGGAGCCCCGCTGGGGGAAATTACTGCAGCACTGGGACAGCAGGGAGGGAGGGGGGGGAGAGAGGGGGAGAGAGAGGGAGGGAGAGGAACACACTGTGGAACACAGGTGAGAACACACTCGGGAACACAGAACACTGGTGAGAACACACTCGGGAACACAGGTGAGAACACACTCGGGAACACAGAACACAGGTGAGAACACACTCGGGAACACAGAACACAGGTGAGAACACACTCAGGAACACAGAGCACAGGTGAGAACACACTCAGGAACACAGAACACAGGTGAGAACACACTCGGGTACAGGTGAGAACACACTCGGGAACACAGGTGAGAACACACTCGGGAATACAGGTGAGAACATACTCGTAAAAAAGCACAAACATACTTGGAAACCCACGCAAACATACACACACATGCAGGAACAGGATCACAAGCACACACAAACACCCACTGAAACAGGCTCAGAACTGAAAACCAACTTGCATGGGAACACACTTAATTATGCACCTTCTGCATATTCTATTAATATTCAGATACTCAACCTTATTGTACCGGAGCTGGAGCCTGTGATTTATTGGTTAATTTCTCCTTTGTAGGGGGGTTGTATGAGGGGGTAGAACAGCAGTGGCATGTAACTCCCCCTGTAAAGCACTGCTGCAGTGACTAAGCATGCTGATTCTGGCCTCCGTTTCCCTGCCCGTCCTAATGTGAGTAATGCCTCTCTTCTGTGTCCTGGCTAATAAACGGAGCGCTGTTTTCACATTGTGGCTACGAGTCCGGCCTGTATTGATTAGCTCTCCTCACCCTCTCCTGCCCTGCTGATTTATGGGTGTCTGTTATTCCTATATTAGCCGGCCGATCCATCGCATCGTTTGTGGGTCTGGGTCGGGCCAGCCTGGCGCTGAGCGCTGCCGTCGCCATGGCGCCCAGAGGACGCTGGTGCTGGCCTGATGGTGAAGCCCCTTTGGAGGTACACGTGCCATGGGTGGGTGGGTTGGGGATGGGGTCACTAGATGTGCTTTCTGTCACCCACATTAACCTCTCAGCCTTCACATCACAAAGATGGCAAGCAAAACCAGACCGTCACAATGAGAGGGAGAAAGACATTACATTACATTACAAGGCATTTAGCAGACGCTCTTATCCAGAGCGACGTACAACGAAGTGCAGATCAAACACAAGTATAGGTGGGAAGAGGACCTGAGAGGACAGTACAGTTCCGAGTCCTAGTGTAAACATACAGATAATCAGAACCCTTGAAGAGTACAATCAACTTCCAAACTAGCATGCCACAGTTGGCAGCTAGAATACCCTGAGTACAACAATACAACAGCCAATAAATTAAAAAAAGTGCTAAAAGATCTACTCCTCTCCTCTGACAATGGCTGTATCTCCTTACTTGTGCTTCTAGACCGACGTGCAGCCTTTGATACTATCGATCCTCTTATTCTCATAGACCAACTCGATAATCTTGCTGGCCCGAGTGGCCAGGCCCTCTCCTGGTTCAGGTCCTATCTATCAGAACGACATCAATTTGTTTATATTAACAATATTGACAATATCAATCCTCATATAGCTCTAGAGTAAGATATGGAATACCGCAGGGATCCGTGCTTGGACCTCTGCTCTTCTCTTTATATATGTTACCTCTTGGCTATGTCATCCATAATCATGGCATTAAAGGAGCACTGTCAAGCTTGTTTCAGTTGAGTTTATTAGGATGAAATGCTTAAATTCTTTGTGTGGGCCTTTTTAAAATCACCGTCAGTGTAGCTGTTTCCTAAATATGGGAAGTCACTGGACATGTTTGGCTTGAATCTCCAGCTGGTTTCCCGGAAGATAAGGGGAGCTCAAACTCCACCCTTGAACACAGAGACTGGTTTATGGGTGGCCACCCATCCAGGCAATGACTTGACACTCCCACGAGAATACGGTGACGTTAGCATGCAGATATCACTAAGCCTAAATTGGCCAGCCTGAGCAATATCGCAGACAGCTCTGACTCTGCGGAGCCAGAGGACGAGCGTTTCCATGTTGACGGAGAAATACAAACTTACAGTTTTGAACCGGAATTTATCGATGGCTCTCAGATCGATTATTCACTCCATGCAGCGACTGCTTGACTGCGCTATGAGAGAAAGTAGTGTTCTTTATGAATAAAAAACTGCAGGAATGCATAAAAATATAGCATTTATCACAACTGGTGGGAACTTATTAATAGAATTAAAAACGTACAAACTAAATTATCCAAACGTATATATAATTTTCGCCAAATGGGTACAAGAACCCGGCACCTCAGATTGTGGTATCACACCTCGTCCCGATACGCCACCTAGCAATACGCCTTCTTTGGCATGTCATGTTTCATTTACATTATTTTTATATCTTTGTCATGGTGCCTTAAATGACTTTGCAATCACGGTTGATTTGCCAGAAGCACCATCACATTACTGGTGTAATTCACTATTTTCTCTGATTAGTTGATGTTTTCAATAAAAGCGAAGCGCACCAACAAGCAAAACGCACCAACACAAAAACGACATAAACTACAGTGGAAAAAAACGGTTCCACAGCTTCACAGCAAACATTTTTTTCCAGTTTTAGGACTACGGTGTCCAACAAAACAAAGAAAGAACTATGGTTAAACATCTCTCTAGCCAACAGAGACAGTGGAAAATCGTCAGTTTATAAATATCACTTAAAAGGCAATTCGGCAACATGTTCAATAAAATGCAACATGCATCCTTCGTAATGTACAATTTTATACTTTGCATGAAAACAGTCCCATTAATGTGGTATTTTAGTAATATTATTCGCCAACTACAACTGTAGAATTATTAGTGTACATATTGCTTAACAGATTGAGAAGTAACTAAGAGCAACAGCTGATTTCAGAGGCTTGCGGTCGTAACAGTGGTGGCCAATAGTGGAGTGACCTGACAACATCGCTAAGGTATAGCTAAGGGCTACATATCCTGAAGCCTTCTTAACGCTACGTTGTTTTTAAGTTGCACCTTAAGCTGTACCTTAACGTTTCAGCGTGTTTCCCGAAATGTTCTTAGCTAAGTATACCTTCTGTAAGTGATACTTTCGTAAGGTTGGTCTGGACCACTCTTAGCTATACCTTATCAAGCTCATTCCACTAGTGGCCACCACTGTTATGACCACAGGCCTCTGAAATCACCTGTTGCTCCTAGTTACATCTCCGTAACGCAAGGGCTGGGGCCGGACGCTGAGATTGGGCCGGAGCCTGGAGTGTCGGCATAGAGACAGGTCATGGGGCATTACATTACATTACATGTTATTTAGCTGACGCTTTTATCAGTTGATTAGGCTAGGCAGAGGACAATATCCCCTGGAGCAATGTAGGGTTAAGGGCCTTGCTCAAGGTCCCAACTGCTGTGCAGATCGTATTGTGGCTACACCGGGGATTGAACCACCGACCTTGCAGGTTCCAGCCATGCACCTTAACCCGACTTGCAGACTTGCAGACTGCAGGTGAAGTTGTCCTGTGAGTGTGCTGTATGTTACAGACTGCTGACAGACCCACACACGCTCTCTCTCACACACACACATACACACATTCTCTCGCAAGCACACATAATCGCACACACACACACGCACTCGCAAATGCACGTACAAACACGCACACACACACACACACACACACGCACGCAGCCTGCTCCAGATAAACACGGTCTAAATAAACGACTCCGCCATGCTAATTGCACTCCAGCGGCCCTGTTTAATAGACCCCGTATTCCTTGCATGAAAGGGTTAATTTGATCCTCAGAATGCTTTCCCCTCCAAGCCTCATTGCCCCTTCATTTCTGCCCGGATCTCTCCGTTCCCCCTGGTTATCACTACACTTAAAAAGAAAAACCTAATTAGACAAAAAAACGCTCTTTCCCCCCCACTTAATTAGGTCCTTAACATAATTAGCAGGTAATGTTAATAAGGCTCTTTTAAAATCTATTAAAAGGCTGTTTTTGGGGAATGGGGGAGTCCCGCTGTGTGGTTGGGGGTCTCTGTGGGTCGCAGGGGGCAGAGGAGGTGACTGAGCAGGGCATGCTGGGATGTGCTGGACCTCGTACCCCAGTGTACAGGCTGGAAACCATAGACATTCAACAGGAAACAGTCCATCATCCTGCTTTAGAAAAGACCAGAAGAAGAACAGTAGTAAGAGGGCTCATTCCAATCGCTTATTTTTCTTTCTCTTTTTTCTTTCTTTTTTATACTCCTAGCTGCACCCACTGGGAGAGGCTAGGAAAAGTGGTAAGGAAACAAAATGAAGAAAACGTGAATTAGGCAAATGGAATGCCCTGGCTCCTTCAAACTTCAGCTCGAATCCACGTCAGTTACAGACGTGGCAGATGGGGAGAGGTGGATCCACAGGTCTATCATTCATACATCATGCTTTCTGAAAAAATGCTTCAGCAAAGGAAGCGTTGTGTTTCCTCACAACAAAGGAATGTTTGGGAGTTCCTAACTTTGACTTCTAGCTTCTAGAAGGAGCATTTAACGGGTGGGAATGGCCTTAAAAATGGCAGACCTCAATCGATTTCTGCACCAGGACCAAGCAGCCAAAACTGAGCTTCTTTTTTGATGGTCATTTCCTGATCATGTGTGAGAGATGGTGCTCACTAGCGCTTCTGTTGGCTTCAGTATAGGTCATTCAGACCTGTAAAGTCAATGGTATAATTCCGGTAAAAAAATAAAAATCAATTTTTTTTTTTCCCACAATCTGTGTTTTCCCTTCATCTAATGCCTCTCCATGTGCTGATTATCATGTTATTAGGACAATAGAGCAATACTTTGTGGACAAATCAAAAAAAAAATCTCTCTCACACGCTAAGCGGAGGAGCCACACTCGGCTGCCCAACTGCTCAGGCTCTGACTCCAAATGTACAATGTGGCGGAACCAGTAAACTTGACTTCTGAGGCTTCAACATGCTTGTCTCAAGCCTGTGAGTCAGTTGGTGACGTAACAGGTACTTGGTCCATATTTCCCTACAGTCTATGATCTGGACCACGAAAAAAAAAGAAAAAAAAAGCGATTGGAATAAGCTTGATAGACATTCAGCAGGGAAAAGCACATCATCCTTGTTTAAAAAAGACCAGAAGAATGGTTGTTTGGGTGGTATTTTTCCACCAGGGGGCGATGTGAGTTCAGTAATGATGTGAGATATTACCATAGAGATGGAGAGGGACCTGGAGCGCCGGTGTGGTTCTGGTGAAATATACCTGTGGGTCCCAGGTTCTGCGGAGGGGTCTGTGAACACAGCTGAGGAGGAGGAAGATGAGGAAGAGGCAGCGGCCGTCCAGAAGAGCCCCCTCCTCGTCCTTAATTAAGAATCTGAAACATCAATTTAAATGTAAATATCGGAGCCGCAGCTCCACTCATGTGTAAATTAGAGCCCAATGCATTTCTCCCTCTCTGGTCCCCACTCACTTAGTGACATCTGCTCACACACAGATATAGACACACACACTCACACACATATACACTCAAACACACACACACACAGAAATACGCACACACACTCACACATGCACACACGCTCACACACATATACATACACACACGCACACAGATATAGACACTCACGCATACATGCTCAGGCACACAACACTTGGACACACACACAGATATAGAAGCACACACTCACACACATATACACATACTTCACTTTGTTGTACGTCGCTCTGGATAAGAGCGTCTGCCAAATGCCAATAATGTAATGTAATGTAACATACACATATATGCTCAGACACACATGCTCACACACATATACGCTCAGACACACACACACACACACACACACACACACAAACATAGACACACATACACGCATATGCACCCATATACACACACATATGCGCTCAGACACACGCAATCATACACTCAGACACGCACACAGATATAGACACACTCACACAAACACCCACACACACACACTCACTAACGCACATATACAGACTCTCACACACACACACTCACACAAACACCCACTCACTAACACGCATATACAGGCTCACACACATGTACACACACACACACACACACACACACACACGGACCCATGTAGAACGTGTTATGCCTCATGTCGGGAGGGCTGCAGCTCCTGTGTGTAGCAGACTGCTGTGCCATTAGCCGTAACGGCTGCCTGTAGTGTGACAATTATTCACCTATTAAAACTGCTCACAGTTAATGTGTCTAAGGAATTACAATTTTTCACAGCTATCACCACATAATGATGAAAACCGCATCTAGTTTACAGACATTATACTATGGTTGCTGTTCAAAGGGACATATGAATGTGTAATTTATAAGCTATTGGCATCTTAGCTGGAATAGGGTGTGCTACTGTCATTACTGCTTATACTGTAACTTATTCATTTGTAACAACCATCTTCCAAAGGACCAAAGAGGCAGATTTAGCATATAAATGATTTTTTTTCCTCATGTTTGAGACCCAAGTCGCCACAGCAGTGTTGTAACACTGTTTCACACTGCTGTTTTTGTTTATGCCCAGATCACAGATGTTACATCTGCATAGCTGCACATTTCCTGAAGCTGAGTTTGTCCCCTGTTTCCCCTGTTCCACAGCAGTGCCCCACGCTGGAAATAAATCAGCATCCCCTCGGTTGCTTGCCCAGTCACTGTCCAGGTGTTCCTTATCTCCACGGAGAATCATATCTCCCTTCCGGATGAGCACACGTGTGTCCCTTCCTTCTGACCTCCTGTGGTGGGAGATGTTTCTGACCTCACCTGGCTTGAAGTGGATGGAGTGTTCTGCTTCAGAAATGTTCTCTGTGCCTCTCCCAGCTGGGGGCTATACAAGGGTGGTGGTTGAGGAGAGTTTAGCTCTGTTAGCCATATCCGTTAGCTGTCGCTGTTCGCCGTTATTGTTTGCCGTCTCTGTTCACCGTCGATGTCAGCCTTCTCTTATAGCCTCGATGTTAGCCATCTCTGTTAGCCGTTGTTATTCACTGTCTCTTAGCCATCTCTGTTAGCTGTTGTTATTCACTGTCTCTGTTACACATCACTGTTAGCCGTCTCTGTTAGCTGTTGTTATTCACTGTCTCTTAGCCATCTCTGTTAGCTGTTGTTATTCACTGTCTCTGTTACACATCACTGTTAGCCGTCTCTGTTAGCTGTTGTTATTCACTGTCTCTGTTACACATCACTGTTAGCCGTCTCTGTTAGCTGTTGTTATTCACTGTCTCTGTTACACATCACTGTTAGCCGTCTCTGTTAGCTGTTGTTATTCACTGTCTCTTAGCCATCTCTGTTAGCTGTTGTTATTCACTGTCTCTGTTACACATCACTGTTAGCCATCTCTGTTAGCTGTTGTTATTCACTGTCTCTTACACATCTCTGAAGACGCACCTCTTCAAGCAGCACCTCTCCCCATCCCTCCCTACCTCCCTGTGAACCATAATTGTTGTCTTTGTGATTTACTTTGTGTTTCGGTATTTTTAGTTGGCTAGGTAAGCAGTACTTGGTTTGTTGTTTGTTTGTTTATTTGTTTATTAAAAAAAAAAAAAGATAGGCCCTGGTCCTTATCTTTGTTGTACGGGTAGCAATTTAAATTGTACTTCCCTCTAGAGTCTTTCAGCGCACTTATCCCTGGTTATGGGTATGCACTTTGTTGTACGTCGCTCTGGATAAGAGCGTCTGCCAAATGCCAATAATGTAATGTAAAATCTCTGTTAGCTGTCGCTGTTAGCCGTCTCTGTTAGCCGTCGTTGTTAGTTGTCGCTGTTAGCCGCCTCTGGTAGCCGTTCTTGTTCACTGTCTATGTTAGCCATATCTGTTAGCTGTCTCTGTGAGCTGTTGTTGTTCGCCAGCTGTTACACATCTCTGTGTGCCATCTCTGTTAGCTGTCGCTGTTAGCCGTCTGTTATCTGTCTCTGTTAGTTGTCGCTGTGAGCCATCTCTGTTAGTTGTTACTGTTAGCCATCACTGTTATTCATCTCTGTTAACTGTTGCTGTGAGCCGTCTCTGTTAGACGTAGCTGTTAGTCATCTCTGTTAGCCGGTGTTGTTAGCCTTCTCTGTTAGCGTCGCTGTTAAGGCCCGGACACACCAAACCGACGGTCGGCGTCGGAGCCCCCGGAGCCGTCGATGAGAGAGCTCTCCAAAACACACCGGGACACACCGGAAAGACTCGGCCGACAGGGCGGCACCGACGTCCGACGGCCGACCGTCGGTTTGGTGTGTCCGGGCCTTTAGCTATCTCTGTCTCTGATAGTGGTTGTGAGAGCTGTGATTCAGGACTTCCCCGTGAAGTCTAGGGGCTGCAGGACCTATGAGAGCAGAGCATCCTGGGAACATTTGTGGAGCCTTCAGACTCTTTTTAAAGCAGTAGGAATGTGAATGTGCATGAGCAGCATGTGGATCTCACAGCATGGAGAGGCAGACTCTGCCAGGCAGGAAGCAGAGTCAGGCTGCACTTCACACAGGACAATCAGGAGGTGCAATCTTTAAATAGGGTATATGTGGGAGCGTATATGCTACAGCCCCCGACTCCCCCCCCCCCCCAAACATCACTGCAGCGTAATGGCCCCTGAGGGCCCAGGGCCCCCTAAGGGACTGTATTCTGCTAGATTGCTTTTCCCCCCAGCCTCAGTCTAACTCAAGGGCCCATATTCATCCACAGAATTAGCGGAAAGACTCTCAAAGAGATAATCTTTTTTGTGCTTTTGTTGAAGACGGCTATAATTTAGATTAAATAGTGACACTGGTGTAATGCCTTGAGGAAATCTTTGGCAGAACACTGCGGGGATGGGCATTAAGGCTATGCGTTAATGACTGAGAGAGGGAGATTCACTGCACTAAGCTGTCATGTTCTGCCATGAGTGCCATGTGGTCTCCTGAGCTGCATACTAAGTTACCCTGCACTTTGAGTAGTACAGTAGTGTGTGACGTGTAATGTACTGTAGTGAGTTGTACAGTAGTAAGTTATAGTGATGTGTGATGTGTAATTTACTATAGTGAGTTGTACAGTAGTAAGTTATAGTGATGTGTGATGTGTAATTTACTGTAGTGAGTTGTACAGTAGTAAGTTATAGTGATGTGTAATTTACTATAGTGAGTTGTACAGTAGTGTTATAGTGATGTGTGATGTGTAATTTACTGTAGTGAGTTGTAGTGAATGTTGTTAAAGTTGTGGCTGGTTGTTAAAGCAGATGTAGTGTGTAGTTTAGCTGCACTACACTGCACTGGCTACAATACCGCCATCTCTCTGGGGTCACCTACACTGCACTGTATGGCTAAAATACCGGCATCTCTCTCGGGTCACCAACACTTTCCACCTATTTTGTACTAGTCCTATAAAAGTGTCAATATCTCTAAAACAATTTACTGCACACACATGGTTGAAGACTTAAATTAAAGAAGAGGCTTGTACCATTCAGAGATTTGAGACTGAACAAATGCTTGTCAAAGCATGCACATACAGTATATACAAAAGATAAACGAAAATACACTAGATGTCCTCCCCAAATCTCTCCAAATATAAAACATCTGCATATCTTAATGTCCTGAAAAGCCTCTTTTTCTATTAAAACTGATTTTTTAATCCAAAATGTAAAGAAAATTAACCTTCACGTGTTTTATTCACATATATGTGAATATGTTTTATAAAGCATGCCCAAGGTGTCGAAAAAGCAGATTAGTCATCCTAGCGCTTTAACCAACTTGCATCACATTTAAAATTGAACTTTATTTCAAAATTAAGTTAACCAGAGAGACCTGCTAGCCAGTACAATTACAGGTTTATATATAGCAAGTCCAAATCCTGTAATTAGTCATGTCTGTATATTCATTCTGCTATGCGAATGTTGCAATATTCCAAAACTGTCCGTCACCTGAATATGACATATTATACCTTGTTGGAAAGCGTAGAAAACCCCATGGAAGAAGCTTGCCATGTTTTACATTTACTGTTTTACAGTTTGGTACTGAAATGACCAAGCAATGCATTTACGCAACAATAAGAAGTAGTTCAAGACAACATTTGCTTAGGTATAGTCCTGGAAAAAAAATGTTTTCTCGAAACTTAATTTGGTTCCATAAATATATCTGTATCAAATTATTTGCAAAACAAACTTGAATTTCTACCAAACCGGAAATATGTTGGCTGGGCATGGAGTAAAAGTTAGACAAAAAAACCAAGACAAAAAAAAAACGATGTGTTTATTCATGCTACTTCTGAATTGCTGAATTGTATGTTTTTATTATATTGGAAGATTATATTTGATGTAGAGAAATGGTATCAAGGATTGTTAAAATGTGCCTTTTATCGTCTGAATCTGGCGTGGTCAGGGTTGTAAATCATGAGGCGTTGGGGAGGGTGTAGTTTTATTGCCCTGCTTGGCAAATAAGCGGCTGATAAGCATCTAAACTGCTGTTCTTGCAGTCTTTCTTTTTAACAATCTGGCATCACGATTTTGTGGTTTTATTACATCAGTTTTTTGTATGATATAAATTTGAACGCAACAATAATTTGAGACGTCGACCACTCAACCACATAGGGGCAAAGTGGATAGGGTTAATTATATTCACAATATGTCTCACTGTGCCAGTGAAGCCAGGAACATTATTAGAATTAGGGTCCAGGTTCTGTCTCATTACCTAACCCAGGCCTTCACAGACCAAGAATATTCCAGACCTTTTTTTGGGAATGTCAGAGCAGTGTCCTGGAGGCTGGCTTGTGTTCAGAATCTCCCCCAGGGCTACGGGAAACCTCCAAACGAGGGCTGCAGTGATTGTCCAGTCAGGCACAAGGTTTGGATATTACATTTCGTATCGCACCCTTTGTGTCATGTTTTAAAATGCTAACGCTACAAAGTGTCATTTCCAGAATGGGGCATTCTGCTTGAGAAAATGAATGGAGCTCAACGCTGGCCACCAGCTCATGTCCCCAGGCCAGTGTTACGCTGGCTTCTGTGACAGGGGTAATATTTAATGAATATGACTATTAATAAGCGCCGGGTCTCCGGGGATGTTTCTCAGAAACTGATAGGCTTTGATAAGATTATGCATGTGAATGTGTGCCGGGTGCCATTCATGCTCATGTTTGGAGATGAGACAGAATTATATTTAGATTTCACTTCATGTAGTAAATATTCTGAATGAATCAGTACAGGCTTTTGTACCTCAAAGAATTTGCCTCTGGCGTATATACTCGCCGAGCACTTTATTAGGTATTTATTTTAGACTTTTACTGCTGTACCCTATCTACTTAGGGTTATGATGCGTTGTGTGTTCAGAGATGCTCTTCTGCATACCACTGTTGTAATGTGTGGTTATTTGCGTTACTGTCACCTTCCTATCCTCCCTAACGTTTCTCATTAATGAGGTGTTTCTGTCTGCAGAACTGCTGGATTTTTTCCCAGGAGATCAGCAGTTTCTGAGATACTCAAACCACCCTGTCTGCCACCAACAATCATTCCATCATTCCTGAGATCACATTTTTTCCCCATTCTGATGGTTGATGTGAACATTAACTGAAGCTCCTGACCCATATCTACATGATTGTAGGCATTGCACTCCTGCCACACAATAGGCTGATTAGATAATCGCATGAATAAGTAGATGTAAAAAAGTAAAAATGTTCCTAATAAAGTGCTCAGTGAGTGTATGTGTGTGTACATACAGTATGTACTTGTGTCTGTTTGTGTGTGTGTGTACATATGTTTGTTTGTGTGTGTTTGTATGTGTGAGTACATGTTTGTGTGTATCTGTTTGTAGGTGTGTCTGTGTACATATGCGTGTTTGTATGTATTTCTGTGTGTGTGTCTTTGTATGTTTGTGTGTGTGTGTGTGTGTGTGTGTGTGTGAGTGAGGATGATAATGGTCATGTGAAGTTTAATGTACCTTGAAAATAGCAATGTGAAGTTTAATTACGGACCAGGAGAAAATACAACCCATGGACTTGCTCGTCATTTGAATATTCTGAATAAAATAATATATATTTTCCAATGTGGGGACAGAGGACAGCTGGTGACATAGGCAGTGTCATGTGATCACCATGTTCACATGCTTCTCTTGTGCTTTTATGGCACGTGTTCATCTGCATAATGGGTGTACAATGATGAGATTAGCCATACAGCTGGTCAGCCTGAGCATGGACTGTGCATACCTCACCATGTAGTTTGAGGCATTGTACTTTTGATCTTCACTGTCGTTATTATAAGTTACTTTAAGTTATTATACCGATTGCACCCTGTCTTGTTGTGTGGGGTGGGGAGCCTTGTGTCTGTTTGGGGCTATTTTTAGCAGGCTCTGACCTCCCGTCCTGGGCGTCTGGGCGTCTGCAGCGACCGCTTGGTGTCCTTCACACCCCCCTCCGGCCAGCCAGCGATAAACCCGCGGAACATGCCGGCGAATTACCGGGAAATATGGCCCTCCCTTCCCGTCATGGTCTGAATGAGCCCCTTTTTATGACGGGCTATTCAGGGGGAAATGCTTGTGTATTGATGGCTGGCGGGCGGTGTCCTTCTTACCCCCCCCCCCACCTCTCTCTCTGGGAAGAGCTGACGAGGGGCTCCTGTGTAACTGTTTTTCATGCATTTAATATATTAATTATCTGCTAAATGTTCCCCGGGCAGTGCTTTGGATGCTGGAGAGTGACAGCTTTCCTATGAGCCCCCACTCTCCCACCAGTCCATCAGGCCTCAGTGTATTACGTGCAAAAGGTCAGACCGGGGTTAACGTTACTTTTTATTTGCTAATTTTTCATAGACGGGGAGGTAAGCGAGTAGCAAGGCTAGTTTAAGGAGGGAGGGAGAGGGAGAGAGAGAGAGAGAGAGAGAGAGAGAGAGAGAGAGAGAGAGAGAGAGAGAGAGAGAGAGAGAGAGAGAGAGAGAGAGCGAGAGAGAGAGAGGGTTGTGCGGACTTGGGCAGATAAAGTCTGGGCAGGTAAATTTTATTTTATTCTCACATTTCAGTGCTTCTCTTCAGTGCACCACTTTCCTGATTCATCCCCACATGCCCTGCTGCCCATAACAACATGGTCCTACAGATCATGCCAGGTAGATTTTCTCATATTATTTTTCGCTATTATTTTTAATATTCATGCCCAGATGGTTCCTCAGATTTATTTTATTTTACTTTTTGTTATGTGTTTATGCTTTACAAGGGGGAACCTCAGGTCAGCCATTTAATTGCAGTTTATGTAATCAGCTCCTCTCTTTTTTTGTAATACAGTATAAAAGAAAGGGTTTATATATTCAACCCTACATTTAAAGTGAGTGGTTGACAAAAGCCGTAAAAGACAAGAAATTCACACAAGCACCGAGACCATTATCTTGACCTGTGCACTGAGACGATGTAACGATGGTGGTCTACTTCAAGCAACAAGTACCAGTGGGCAGGCTGCTGAGGATTCAATCAAATATTGTCTTTGAATCAACAATCAAATATATTCTTTTCAGACGAACGCAGGACTTAAAAGAGTTAGTTAATTTCTAGAAATCAATTAGGTAAGTATTTTGTTGCTATATGTACTTAAAATTAACCAATTACGTCTTGTTACTTTCTAGTAATTAATGGTCTGTGAGAGAAACGAATCACTCCCAAATTACATAAGTACATAGTGTATATCTGAACTAATGGTAGCAGCCATGAAAATCAATAATATGTTCAGACAATGTATACCAATTATTATATATTTTTTTAAAGGGCTTACAATTATACAAATTAATTTCAGTCAGGACCACTCTCATCTAGTACAATAGCAATTTATTAGACCATTAAAGAGTAGGTTACTTAACAATTATCTTTGGCGGAATGGCTCATTGAAAAGGAAATAAAAGGAAAGGAAATACCAGGAAATAAAAGCTGAAACACAAGTGTTGTGTTCTTCTCATGTTAATCATTTTATCTCAACCAAAAATGGATTCAGTGTATTGCAAAAACAAAGGAATTAGCCTTGCTGTTCCAATACTGCAAACCGACAATATGGCAAGGTAAGTATCCAGCTCTTTACGTCTATCAGGGTACACCTCACATATAATGTCTCTGTACGCCCCAAAAGTCAGGTTGAATTCCACCATGGTTCGATTTTTTGTAAGTCTTCGGTCACTTTTCTTAAGAAACATCACCGCAATCTATAATGTGTCTGTCATTAGACTCAGAATGTATTCTGACTAAATGAATGCCGTTACCTGGCAGAATCTGCGCTCTCAATTGAGGATTGATGGCTGCTGCAGGTGGAAAAAAAGCACACCAGTAACCACAGCCGGAACTGCAGTGACGAGCGATCTGGGCAGGAAGGCCTTGTTGACGGGTGGCTGGGGGCTGGAGTTACCGGAGAATCCTGCTGATGGCTCTGCTTCATCGGGTAGCCTGGGGAGAGTCGGCGTAGGACGACCCTGATACACCAGAGCTTGGATCCCAGCGTTCATATCTGAAAGCAATCCTTGGATGGAGACCAAAGTGGACAGGACCGGGTCGCTGGCCAGTTGCTGTTGTTGGACGTGGCTGGCTACGGTGGCAAGTTGGAGGCTGGTGCTGTAGTGCTGGAATCCCAGGTGCAGTTTTTCTTTTGGTGGTGGCTTTCCGCCCAGTGGCTGTAGGGGAAGATGTGATCTCTGGGGGAGATGAAACATGGTCTCAGAAGAACTGGAAAAGCTCTTGGTCCGGGGGAGCTTGAGTCAGCAGGCCGATTAAGACGTGTTGTCTAGCTGCCAACCTGGAGCTGCGTGGGAAGAGTACCTACAGCGGTGGCCTCTTGAGGAGATAGCTGGGTGTCTTCCAGGAAATCTGCATTTAGTAGCAGGCTTTCCCCAATCTCAAAGATTGAAATATATGATTTTTTTCGGGAAACACATAACATATTGATTGAGAGCTGTTCTAAAGCAAACTCTGCAAGCGGTAAAAGAATGGCTGGGGTACTGCTCAAAAGAGCCTCCTTCCATGGACGTGCGGTCAGGGTAGGCAGGGTAGGCAGTGTAAATAGTTTTTCTAATGTTTCATGTGTTTTATTGGTCCTGTTCTTTTTGCTCAAAATTCCCAAAATGTCTAAAACGGCGTTAAAATATGTTGTGAGGCGCTAGGCTGTACAGGATATGCTGCAGCACTCCGTTTCATTGTAGTGGAAGACGCGCGTCCCCGCCTCTCGTTACTCTCCGTGGAACACGCGCGTCCCCGCCTCTCATTACTTTCAATGGGTAGGCAAGAGCTCTTCTGCCGACCCTGCTGAGGATTCATTAATTCAGGAGACTTCAGAATCCGCGCATGCGTATTGCCTGGTTTGCGTGTTTTACAGTAGCCAGGGTAGGCAAGCCTACCCTGGACAAGTACTCCTCACTGCAGAACATTTGCTCCTGTGGGTGGGGTTGCTCCGAGGCAACCCCGCCCACAATGTGTGTTAATTTATTCATCAACAAGCCCTGTATCGCCAAAGATCGCTACTGTGAACGGGAAAAAAGAACACATTTTGAACACCTTGTGACTTATACACAATTAATGGGACTTATATTAGTTTTTCCTTCATACTTAAAATTTTACTTCTTGGAGATGCAATGTTTTTGCTCAACTCCAAAGCTATGTGCCTTATGCCACTTTGATTATTTTAAAGAAGACAACTGATAAAACATTTTCTTTTTTACATTTTAGATTTAATCATCATGAAGTGCTATTTCAACTGCAGACCCTTAGCACATTTTCATTGGTGCTACTGTTCCGGAACAATACTCAAGAAGTTCCAATTCATTAAACATTTATCGTCATGCAAAAAACACAAATCTTCCGGACAGCCTCCACCCACAACTCCTCCAGCACCCCAGTCTAGTCTTCCAGTACTGCCGTTTTCTTCTCCAGCACCCCAGTCTAGTCCTCCAGTACTGCCGTTTTCTCCTCCAACACCCCAGTGTAGTCCTCCAGTACTGCTATTTTCTCCTCCAGCACCCCAGTCTAGTCCTCCAGTACTGCCATTTTCTCCTCCAGCACCCCAGTCTAGTCTTCCAAGCTTGGCAGTGGCACCAGTAAGACTGTCTGTGCGTCAGCAAAAACGGGTGGAGTGCAGTATTTGTGGGCTCAGATTAAACAAGAGGAACCTGCTGGTTCATATCAGGAGGAAGCACAAAAGGAGGGTAGAAGACATCACAGAACAACACCGCCTTGCATGCCAGTGTGTGGACCCCCAAAATGGGATTTTTGCTGTCGAAAAATATTTTTTCAAGCCATGCACACCTATCCATATTAAAAAAAAAACATGGGGTGCAAGCCATCAAGTAATTTGCGAAATGGAGGAATGCAATACAAATACAGAATTTGCTGCAAGGAGTGGAATTGCCCTTTTTGAGTGCAAACATTTAAAATCTCTGCAATTCTTCCCAAATTCTCAGGCTACACCAGTTCATCTTCAAGAGGAGGTGCTGTCTGAAATGGTAGCTGCCAAAATGTTTTCCAAGGACAGAAAAAGAACATGCTTAAATAGGCAAGAAGAAGCAGGTGTTCCTCTTTCGGTTGAGGTGACCATGGGGAGGCCTCCCTCAAAGAAATATATTTCCATCTTTGAGCCAAAAGTGTCCTATTACAGCAGACTTGGTAGGGTAATAGCTGCTTATGACTCTAAAAAGAATACATGGCACTGCCCATGTGCCAAACCAAGACAATCTTGTCTCCACAAAACCATTGCCAAGTGGCATCTTTTTCAGGTGGACAGGCAGATCTTTACTACTGTGACGAGCATGGAGAGTGATGCTGAGGGAGAGACTGACCAGCAACAAGCACAACAAATATGTAAATAGTTTACGGTATGTTTTAATATTAAAACCCTTTCTATCTCATTGTGTGCTTGATTATTTACGAATCTGGGAGGGACCACGCAACGCTTGTGTACTGATTTTATGTTTATGTTTAGTTTATTATGCACATATTAAAAGTGAACAAGCAGAAACAAATAAAGTGGGTTGAGTGTTTATTTATCTGGTCTTCATACCCTAACCCCCAGGGCCTTGTTGAACACATTTCTTAATGGCCTTTATGGCCATTTAGGCATTTACATTCTAATATGACTTAATTGTATTATTGTTTTACCATTATTGAACTTTACTGAACACAAAAAACAATAGCTTAACATTATGCTGTGGTCTTTCTTTTCTTGTAACACAAGAAAAACATTTCCATTTAAAAGACTTGCAGGATCTATGCACTATTAACATTAAAAACAAATATAGCCGTACACTACCCTTTTCACTCATTGTTTCTAGCATCAAATATGTGAGGTTCCACCTGCTTAAAATCCCCTTAGATAGTCATTTACCTGTTACTTTTTTTTTCGTTCACAGTAGCGATAGAACACTTTTCTGGACTTGCTAAGTGTTGACGAATACATGAATAGCGTTGAACCAATGAAAACACACATTGTGGGAGGGGTTGCCTCGGGGCAACCCCGCCCACAGGGGCAAATGTTATGTGTCATCATATGTGTCATCTGCGCAAGGCTTCCAGCCATAACGGAGCGAAACCACAAGGTGCTTAGAACCTACAACACAGTAAGAAACAAGTCGATGCAACAATTTCACAACTTTAGTAAGTTGGATTTCCAACAAAAGTTGGATTTAATTAAAAAAGGCAGACCACTTCCCGAACTTCATCAACGCTAAGGACAGAAAATTGTGCGCTCCTTCCACCAGGAGTGGTATGAAAGAAGAGAGTGGCTTTGTGGCCTAGCAATAGCAGGCTATACTGTTTTCCGTGCTTGCTCTTCTCAAGGGAGAGAGACAACGTCTGGGTAGGAGCCGGCTACTCAGACCTCCACAACCTTCCCACAGCAGTAGCCAAGCATGAAAAATCCGCATCTCACATCCAACATCAAATTGGATTCAAGACCTTTGGTAATTCTAGGCGTATTGATCTGGCTCTAAATGAAGCACACAAACGGCAAGTCTCGGTGAAGATTCAGCAACTGTATGGCTTATTTCTCGCCTCAAATGTTTTCAGAAACACATTTCAGTGAACTATTTAGTAATATAACAGACTGTAGCAGCCAGGCTCGCTACTTCCGGGTCCGCGGGAGACAGACAGACAAGGCAGGAAGGAGAGCCAACGGGCCAGCAGATCGCTTTATTTAACACCAGTCAATAATGTACCTTAAAATAGGCAAAAGCGGAGACAGCATTAAATACATCGCAACATAATTATTTCCCATATTATTACAATTTTTTCAAAGTCGTCTTCGTGTCTCTCTGCTCCATTTCCTCCGTATCCGTAAGCTTTGAAAAAACGTGCACAAGTACGCACGTAATGAATGCAGAGTACGGACAGAACGCTCCGTCCGGATCCGTATGCGTATTTAACGTAGAGCATAAATGGGTCTTAACTAGGTTGGAAACTATTAACTCGTCAGGCTTATCACGGAGAAGTGGTTTTACAGTTAAACAGCATGATGTAACCAGGGTAAAAGACAAATTAATTAAAGGAACAAAAGAGAAAGAAACAAGAATCAAGCTAGAAACAAACCGCGACTGGCGTCGCTCGCCCGCTTGTGCCAGCCGTGGCTATCTAAAAATACAAACAAACGGAGCTATTGTTATGCAAAGGCGAGACGAAGACTCGCTTGCGTAAAACTCCATAAAACTCTTCTTTGCGTCACAAACTGGTGGCATATCCGCATACGTCTTCACCTTCTTGGGTGCCTGGGTAATGGACTCTACAAACAGGGAGAGAATACTGACGATCCAAACATGGGCGAGATCGCCGTGAATTATCTAGATTTAAATGTCCTGCGGGTGAGTAGCCACCACAACTGATCTGTTTTAGGTTTACTTTATCAGATAAAGATTCCTAAGTTTAAAATAGCCGCTTTAGAAGCAAGCGTACCTGAGCTTGGATGCCTCAGCACATGGATACACAGCTCTTCCTGAACACCACGCAGGACCCCAGCTAGTCGTTTCTGCCACGGCCTATCTAGAATAGACCTCCTCCGTCCCGCCCACTACATTGTGTTGGTGGATTTTTGGAAAGCTTTGTGTGATTCTTAATTGGGATGTAGTGTGTAAACTGCGCAGTGCTTTGAATGACACTTTGAATGGATGGTTGTCATATGAAAACGCATTTGTAGACTACCTCTTGCGCCCCTAATTTAAAAAGTCTAACTAGGCCTAATATCTTTGAGAATTTCGTTTAAGAATATCCCTTGCCTACCCAGTCACCGACCTCACCGCACGTCACTGCTTCCTTCATACCACTGATATTAAGATGTATGTAACCTGTAAATATAGTATGTTACATGTATTCATGGAGTAGACGTTGTAAACCAAATTAGATACACAAGTGGGCCCAAAAGTATTTGGACAGTAAAGTTTTTTTTTTTTTTTTTTGTTTGTTTGTTCCTTGCAGACTGTCAGGTTTAATTTGAGGGTATTTCCATCCCTATCGGAACTTAAGATGGCCGTAGTACAGGCCTGTCAGAGCATCACCAGGGAAGATGCCCAACATCTGGTGATTTCTATGGGTTGCAGACTTCAGACAGTCATTGCATGCAAAGGACAAGTGACCGGGTACTAAACATGACAACTGTTTGATGCATAATTTTGATATATATATATATATATATATACACCATACATACATACCATACATGCATACATACAATATATATGAACCTATAGTCTCGCTTAATATAGTAGCCTATAATAACAAATGTCCACAACATCTTGCTAGATTATAAGTATTACTGTGTAAATGCGGCAGATGCTTCTGTCACAAGTTTTATTGCCAGCTGACTAATGACTTTATCGCATTTGTAGTAAGTTGTGATTAACAATGAAATGCATCGTTACTTACTCGGAGGAGTGAAACCACAGCAAGAGAATAGCTACGCCTGTCAGTGCACAGATGAGGCACCCAGACACAGGAGACACAGCCTCTGAAGCTGTGCTGTCATAGTATAAGGCAAACGCTACTTTTACACAGCGCTCTAGATACTGACGTTGTGTATAGGCCCGGTCTCTCACCCCAACTCTGTGCAGCTGTATTCAGACATTCAATGGCATTACATGAACTGCAACACATAGACAGTAAGATATAGCACCTGAAAAGTTTTGTTACAGGGAAAAAGATGCCATAAAGATAAAAGAATCTGTGCAGAATCTGCATAGATACTAGATGACGTAGGCAATGTGCTGTGGTTCTGTCGAGTTGCGTGAACATATTACGTTTTTTCTTTCTAGCTTGCTGTAGCAACATTGCCCAGTGTTAAAAAAACAAGGATAAAAACAAGAAAGTCAGACTTCATTTCATTGTGATCGAGGGTCTGTTTTACTGTTCTACTAATGGTTAAGGTTAGGATTTGGGGAGGGAAATCTGATTCTATTGGGCAACTTCACCTCTGGAACAGAAAGAAACATAACATCTCCATCACAAGATCGTTTCAATAGCTGCTGAGTACACATGTTGGCTAAATATATGTTAGCTACCTATGTGACCAACCAACCATGGGAGAGAAACATTTGGGTAACTTTACTGTGCAAACTAGCTAACTAGCGTGATCAGAGGTAGTTACTAGGTAGATCTGCCTATGTTGCTAGCTATGATAGCTATCCATGCAATTGATGTAGTGGTGGGCAGTAAAAGAGAATTACAGAGATGTTCATGCCTCATGCCAGGACATGCTAGCAGTTGATAGCTGAAAATCTGCAGGTTACGTTACATTAAGGCAATGGTGTTTTGTAAGCTTGGTGCTGACAACTAGTCCACTGCTGTTGTTGCTTTAATGTTTATGTTTTACAGGACTTAATAACATAGATAGCAAGCTAGAAGTTTCCATCATAGGTAAATTTAATGTTACATAGCTAGCTAGCTAAGGTACAATAGATAATGTCGGACTTCTAATGGTCAAGAGAGGAATAGCAGCAATAAACAACAATAAACCAATGAAACACTATTGGCTGTGGCAATTCAAACCAATTTTCAACCAATGAGCTTAAAATATTGGAGTACAGTGTCGGGCTGCCAACTCTATTTTTTAAAACCCAAATTTAAAGGTACAATAGGTAATTTCGGACTCCTAAATGTAAAGAGAGGAATTACAGCAACAAACACCCTCAAACCACAACACTTACTTTCCATAGTCTATGAATATAACACAAAATATAAACTATAATAACGTGAGTTATTATACAGTTCAGTGTGCTCATGCACTGTTTTCAAAAGCTGACAGTGACAAACGTGACTTTCTTTTCATAGTGTCTGAGTAAGAAAATGTTCACAGAAAGGGTAACTTTATGAAATGTTGACTCTAGTGTGCAACACAACATTTTTGGTCTTTTTGAGGTTTTCACCAGCTAATCAACTATATAATGAGCAAGCAACGTATTTGGCTATGTAACTAGCTGGCTATATAACTAAGATATGATAGTCTACCACAAACAATTCTACTGTAACTTACAGTTCGAGACAAAGTTTAGCTGAACAAGCATGATTGAACACGTAAAGCGATAAAAGGAACGTATAGCAGTGAAATTGCTCTCCAGACAAGTGATCAATGAAACTCTGTATACTATTGGTTATTATCCAAGCGAAGAATACATATCTAGTTCTAAAACAATACCAGTTAATTATCAGTGGCAACCAAATGAGCTATTAATTAGCTAGTATTGTTTTATAACGAGATATTTAGTCTTTGTGATATTATCGTGGTATTAAGTGGTATGATTAACCCTATCTTCACACCCTTGTGGTTCAGTATTTGATATCTGAAATTATTGTTGCGTTTGAATACAAAAACTGTGATGTAAAAAAAACACAAAACGGTGATGCCAGATTGTTAAAAAGACTCCACTAGTGAGAAGTGCTTATCAGCCTTATTTGCAAAGCAGGGCAATAAAACAGCAGGTTTACAACCCAGACCTCACCACAGACTGAGCCAAAAAAAGGTATATTCTAACAATCATTGGTACCATTTCTCTACGTCAAAAAATCATGTTCCAATATAAGAACAAAAATATTAAATTCAGAATTAGCATGAATAAACATGTTTTTTCTTAGCTCATTTTTATTGCAGGTCCAGTAGAGATATGTTTGTTTTGCAAATTATTTGACACAGACATATAGTATTTATGGAACCAAATATCCTACCTGGTTATGAAGGTACGGCTGTTTTATAACTTACGTTGAAGTTTATTTTGTAATCCGTTGAGCCATTTTTGAGAAAACTATAATTTTGTCAGGACAATACCTAAGCTAATGTCATTTTGAACTGCTTCTTGGTGCCGTGTAAATGCATTGCTAGGTCATTTCAGTACCAAAAAGATATGCAGATGTATTTGGGGACACTTGGATTGGTCCTTGCCTTACAAATTACAATTTTCAGTGCTAAACTATAAAATTAGTTTTAGTATATCTTTTGTTTCCTGAATGGTACAATTCAGGAATCCATGTGTGTGCAGTAAATAGTTTGAGATATTGGCAGTTTTATCGGACTAGTACAAAATAGGCAGATATTGCCTAGATATATATATATTTTTTTTTGTACCTGACTTGTGATGGTCAATTACAATCTGTGCTTTCTGAATTGACAATTCTTTGGCTTTTCCCATGGTTGTTAGGGCGTGGGACAGAAGAACCATGTGCAGACAAAAAACGCAATCTAAAAACAGGCAATGGTCATAATCCAGGCAGACAGGTATATCCAGGGTAATCAGAAGCGTGGTGGGTAAACAGGCAGAGTTCAAAACCAGTAGACAGTCCAGCAAGCGAAAGTACCAAACACAAATTCGGAAAACACAGGGAGTCATAAGCTGGGCAGAGATCATAACCAGAAAATCACAAAACCAGAGCACAGAAAGACAGACAGTAGTAGGGAACAATTAGCAGGTAAGACGAATTGGCACTGAAGAAACGAAACGGACAGGTGTATATAGAACAGATAACAAGGGGAAACGAGAATCAGGTGTGCAAACAGGTGAGATGATAGAGTGAAAGACAGGAAGTCCATATAGGGAGTGAAGGGTGAAGACATAAATGAAGAGAGAGGGAAAACAAGGAGTGGAGTACAAGCCCAGAGAGAGGAAGAAACACCGGGAGCCTGGAGTGTAGAGCAGGATCTGAGAGCAGACACAGCGCAGGGGCCAGATTGAGCGCAGGGGCCAGATTGAGTGCAGGGGCCAGATTGAGAGTCTGAGATGGGGCAGGAGCCTGGGGCAGAGCCAGAGCCAGGGACAGGGACAGAGCCAGGGACAGAGCCTGGGACAGAGCCAGGGACAGAGCCAGAGCCAGGGACAGAGACAGAGCCAGGGACAGAGACAGAGCCAGAGACAGAGCCTGGGACGGAGCCAGAAAAGGGGTCTGGAACGAATCTGGAGACAGAGCCCTGGGCGGAGCCGATGCAAGGGCTAACAACAGGTCCTGTGGCTCTGGTGCTGAAGACAGGACCTGGACTGGATCCGGTGCAGGGTCTGGCGCTGGGTCCTGAGGCAGAGTCTGCACTGGTGCCGGGACTGGACCTGGGACAGAACTGCTGCAGAGGTGGCACTAGGTCCTGAGGCAGAGTCTGCACTGGTGCCGGGACTGGACCTGGGACAGAACTGCTGCAGAGTCATCGCTGGTGCCAGGACTGGACCTGGAGCAGAGCCGGGACAGGAATTGGAGCAAATATAGATAGGAAATATAGATCATTATCCGTGTTGTTTACTACATGCAGCCTTTTTTCTACATTTATAATAAGGGTGTCAATAATTCTGGAATCCACTGTATGTAATTGTGACTTTAAGAGGTTTTGTCCAAAATGTCCCCCCCTCCTGTCCAACATCCCCAGATATTGGGGGTAAAGATTCTCAGCCTGAGACTACTGCCGTCGATGGCCCAGTACCCCATAAACCCCACCCCCACCCTCCCTACTGCCCCCCATCCCCGCACCATTAAACCCCCACCCCCAGCTGATTGCATCTGGGCCCTCTGTGTGTTTTAGCAGCAGCGTTATCATAAGAGGTGTCCCACCGCCGAGAATGAGCTTTGCACAATTTAATAGAGGTCTCCAGGTCCACATTAATATAGTGCCTCAGCTCTCTATACTCCTCTGAAAATGCACAAGTCCATTCTAAAAACAATCGTTCCTGAATGACCTTTCACCCTTCACCATGCTCCAACCCAACCGCTAATTCTCCGTCTGTTAACCGAGCTGCTAATTTGCACATAGTAAATGGCGCTCTGCTTTTCTCTAACACTGAAATCAGGCTCTCAAAATAAAATTGTCAAGTGTCGCGAAGTGCAGTGATAATGTGCTTGAAACTCTTGTGATGTTGCAGTACCTTGGCCATAACAGCACTTAAGCAAATTCCGGATGAATAAAGCTGTTTATTATTAGCTTGACATGACCGTAGGTGCTCTTATGTTTAGAGTACATCTTTAGAGGAAGGTATAAATGTTATACGATGGCCATTGCTACTTGCTGGAATTGCTGCTTTTCCTCGGACCTCCACCTACACAAGATCATGATTAATCAGAAGCTGTTGACCTTGGCATATTAGAATATTTGCTAAACTCACCGCCGCAAGTTCACCAACAGCAGAATTCACTCACAGTACGACAAGCCTGGCCTTGTGTACATTTCTGAAACTTAATACCGCAAGCTTAGTGAACCTGTTGAAATAAAATATTTCTCAAGATCAGAAAGGATTCTGTAGCACCTCACCATATAGGGAAAGTATACAAACTAGTATTAATTTTGTAATGTTTTCCATTTCAACTTGAGTGCACTTTGCCATTAAAGCAAAAGGAGGACATACCAAATACTAAGAAATTCAGAAATACATGTACATTTCTCAAAGATTCAACTTTTCACTTGAATTGTTATGCTGATAATATAATTTGTCATTAAAAGCTTTGTATTAAATTGGAAAAGAAAGCAAAATAGAAGCATTTTCACAAGAGGTCTCAGACTTTTGTCCCCACTGTATATAAATATATAAAATATGTTGCTATATCTTTCATACATTTCACACAAACGCATGTATTTGTTCACATGATTGATAGATACAGCAGTGATCAGGGACTGGCTGTAGTTCTTGTGTCACGGTAGTATACACTTTCTTGGATTGAATCAAGACTTGCCTTGAACTTCACTTGCCTTGAACTTTACAGTCTTGAAAGTTTGACCTTTTCCAAAATTAAAACTGTATGTGAAGATAACAAATGGCACAATTTTCTTTACAAGTCAAAGCTAAGGCCATATTCTGATTGTGAATGCGAGGCTTTCATTGTTCGAGTGTTTGCAGGCATTGTTGTAAAATAAGAGTAATAACAGAACCCAGGCCTCTGCCTTGCATGTAGATGGTGCCTGCATGTGTAATTTGTCTGATTACAGTAGCTTGTCATTGTGGGCCAGCCAGGCAGCTAACCTTAATCATTCTGTGAGCAGCAGTTGATTGATGCATTAAATTGCTTTCAGTCTGAGCACTCTTGCCTTGTGTTTCTTATTGCACATTGCGGATCTCAGACATGCGACTGGGTGAGTGTGTGTTTAAACGGCCGGTCCAGAGCTCTCGCTAGCTCATGTGGGCTCTGTGGCGCAGTGGTGCTTCTGTCAGTGGTTCTTGCACACACACACACACACACACACACCCCACTACACACACAAACCCCACTACTCACACACACACACACACACACACACCCCACTACACACACAAACCCCACTACTCACACACACACACCCACCCCACTACACACACAAACCCCGCTACTCACACTCACTCACACACACACACACACACACACACACACACACACACACACACACACACACACACCCCACTACACACACACACACACACACACACACACACCACTACACACACAAACCCCACTACACACACACACACACACACACACACCCCACTACACACACAAACCCCACTACACACACACACACACACACCCCACTACACACACAAACCCCACTACACACACACACACACACATACATCCCACTACACACACACACACACCCCACTACACACACACACACACACACACACACACACACACACACACACACACACACACACCCCACTACACACACACACACACACCCCACTACACACACACACACACACATACACCCCACTACACACACACACACACCCCACTACACACACACACACACATACACACACACACACCCCACTACACACACACACACACACACACACACACACACACACACACACACACACACAGCTGGAGCCCATCACAGAGCGGCACACTGTGGACACACTCTGCATTTCTATGAGCCTTGAGCCATCACAGAGCTATTAACCTCTCTCTACCTCTCCCTCTCTCTCCCTCACCGCCCGTTTCTCTCTCTCCCTCTCTTCCTCTCTTCCCCTTCTCTCCCTGCTGTTTTTCTCACACCCCTCTCTTTCCCTCTCGCTCTTGCTCTCCCCCCCCCCACTCTTTCTCAAATTCAAATTGCTTTATTGGCATGAAATACAAATGTAATTATTGCTAAAGCATACATATAAATACTATGCAAAATATGAATATCACAATAATATTATAATTATATTAATAATGATGATGATGATGATGATCAATGGGACAATGTATAACAATAATAACAATTACAGCAACAATACAAATAATGATTTTTATTTATGAAATATGTTTATTTATTGGGGGTCACTCATTGTCCCTCAGGTTATGACTGGCTGAAAGTGACCTGCCTGCAATAGGGGCTGTTGGTTCTTCTCCTAAGAGAATCACAGATTTTTCTTCTTTTGAGAAATAAATGAAGTTATTTATTGTTAGGGATAATTTTTTGAAAAATATTTTTCTGATTTGTAAATACTTTGTAAATGCATTTCTGTTTCCACCTCTCCTGCCTTACAGTGACCACATATTTGCTCTTCTTTTGGTAACCATTCATTTTGTATCTGCCTTTTTCAATTGCAAGCGTGTGGTCACTGAGCCTGTACTTGGTCAGGATCCGTCTCTGCTTTGTATCTCTGACAGAGAAGAGATCCTCCAGCAGTGTGTATTGGAGATTGTGGGATTGTGTTTCTTTGTTCCAATGGTCCAAATAGGAGTTTTTGATGTGTTTTATAATTTGGTTCACTCTAATGGGCAGTTGTGAAGCAGTGTTGATCTGAAGCTGGTTTGTGTTCGTGGATGTTAATGTTCGTCTAGAAAGGTTCAGAACCAGTTGACTAAGGGGAAACTTTTCTGGGCTGAGCTCTTGGGTTTGGAGTGCCTTAATTGTAAAGAGTTTGTTGGACTCATTTTTAGATGGTCAATAAAACGTAATGCCATTTTCTGAATTTGGATGAGAATTGTAAATATGCCTAATTTAGCCCTATTATGTATTGTTAGGGGCGTTTCTATGTACTGTAGTATGTTTTTACAGAACTCTGTATGTTGGGTTTCCGCTGGATGCTTCTCCCATCTAGTGTAGTTCTGCTGGCTGAGTGGACCCCATATTTCACTTCCGAATATTCAAGGATTTATGACCAGATTCTAATTGGAATGTTTATTTTATGGAATTTTCTTTTGATTGCATAGAAAGTCCTGTGGGCCTGCTGAACTGCTAACTTAGTGTAGCTGCTTGACTTTAGATAGAAGAGAAAGGAGCCCTTGTAATGCGTAGCTATTATAACTAGCTGGTCCTTTATTTTTCTCTGGGCAAAAATACACCCTAAATATTATCCACACTCTGTTTATACTTCATTACAGTTAACAGTAACCTGCATGCTGGAGGTGAACTAACCGGCACACAGCCGAGTGCTAACGAAGGAAAAAAAGGGGGAAATTCCCTCTCTGTCGGCAACAAAGGTTTTCACCTTAAAAGCAAATCTACTTACCGCATTTAAAATAGCAGTTTTTTAAAACGTGAACTAATATTAGCCTCCAATTCAAAGCACTAAAGACAACTCCACTTAACCTCCTTCGTCCCTTTGAAAACACACAACACCACAAACAGGAAGTGCGTAGACGCTGATTGACTGATGATTGGCATATCAATCCAACAGCGTCTCTCTCAAACCAACCAAAACATTGAGAAGCCTGAAGCCAAATTGAACTTTTTGGCCACCACCAAAGAAGGTATTATAGTAGTGAGGTAGGGAGGGAAAGGTACAGCCTGAAGAGGTGAGTTTTCAGGACCAGCTGTGTGAGGAGACTCTTTCCTTCGCTCAGCTCTTGGCAATGCAGGGCTTTGTAATGGGTAGAGTTGGGGTCTCTCTTGTTTCCAAAATTTCTAATTGGACATTTTATGGCATGCCCTGTGCTCTTAGCTCTCTCTCTCTCTCTCTCTCTCTCTCTCGCTCTTTCTCTCTCTCTCGCTCTCTCTCGCTCTCTCTCGCTCTCTCTCTCTCTCTCTCTCTCGCTCTCTCTCTCACGTGTTCTCCACCTCTCTATCATCCACTCGGTCTCTCTCTCTTGCACCACCTCTCTCTCATCCTTTCTGTGTCTCTCTCATCCTCTCCCGCCTCTCTCTCCTCAAAGCCACATTCACCACAATAGTCTAGTTAGCCATCTCTCTCTGGAGCACATTTTCTTCTCTGAGAAATGAAGCCATTGTAAGCACTGGAGGATTGATTGGTAAATTGTGATTTGCCTTAGTTAGTTTTTGGACAGGGGCAGATGTGGCTACAGCATTATACGACTCCAAACGTTATTTTAAAAGTATAGGATAAAAACACAGCATGATGGTTTATCTCTCAACAACCAATTAAAAAGATACAAGAGCCTTGTTTGGTCTTTTGTGACACTCACTTTCTCACATATAATTTGGAGTAGATTAGGACACATAGGTCGGTCAGATGCAGGTAATTTTTTATAGATTAGGGCACACAGGTGGGTCAGATGCAGGTCATTTTTAATAGATTAGGGCACACAGGTGGGTCAGATGCAGGTCATTTTTAATAGATTAGGGCACATAGGTGGGTCAGATGCAGATGGTTTACAGTAGATTAGGGCGCACAGGTGGGTCAGATGCAGATGGTTTACAGTAGATTAGGGCACACAGGTGGGTCAGATGCAGATGGTTTACAGTAGATTAGGGCACATGGGAGAGGTTACGTGGCCAGCAGGCTGTAATGGTAGCCTCCAGCAGGAGCTCTGTCACTCAGTCCCAGTTTTCTTAGATTTTTATGATTGTAGTTTTATTTTCGCTCACATGGTTTGCAGCTGCTGTTCGGAATGTCTGGGGCTCGGGCAGGCGTCTTCTGATCGTGCAGCTACCGCACAATAATTAAAACGTTTATTTTGAATTTATACTAGAAACATTTATATTGTCTCACTCGTTGTCAGATTGTTATGTGTCCCGACCATATTCTCCAGCATTTATATCTGATTGATTTCTGTTATGACCTGTTTGTCTCCGACTTCCGCCTTTTGCTTTACCCATCTGTCTTGTTTATCAATAAAAAGATAAATACGAAATAAAATAACAATGCGCAGTTCGTCATTGAATCGCTATCAAATTGGAAAGTGACTAATTGTAACTCCATGAAATACCAGCACAACTTGTCTAATATTTCACAAATTGATTGCGAAACCATGCCTTTTGCACGTCTGTTTGTCACAGACTATTTGGAGTATTTAAATTCACCAAATAAGCAGATCAGCCACCACCTTAAGAGAAGAACTAACACCTTTAATTGGGTGAGTTGCTTTCGGGGTTTTTGAGCATTCCTGCTCAGGACCCACTGAGTTCTGGACTCACTGTATATTTGATGCGCAAGTGCTTTCCTGCAAACCCTTGCGTATGACAGCTAAAAATAGCTAAACTGCAGGCTACCTTACATGGCTGTCATCCTTCTGCAGCTGCAGAAAATAACGTGGGTTTGGGAAAGTGCACTTTGCACTTTGAGGCGCTAGAAAGAAACGGCCCTGAAGAGATGGTGAAAGAGAGTGATCGAGATAGACCTGTCCCTGGATACACAGACACAGTGACAGAGACAGACAGACGGAGGAGCAGATCGTAATAATAATGATCATTTGTTTCTTAGCTGTTGCTTATATCCAAAGTGACTTAAAGTTGATTAGACTGTGGGACAATACCCCCTGGAGCAATGCGGGGCTACAGGCCTTGCTCAAGGGCCCAGCAGCTGTGCAGATCTTATTGTGACTACACCAGGGATTGAACCACCTACCTTCCACATCCCAGTCATGCACCATAGTCACTAGGCTACAGGCTGCCCCCTATGAGGCTGACAGACACACACACAGACATGCATACAGATAGACAGACAGACACACAGACATACATACAGACAGACAGACATGCATACAGATAAACAGACAGACACACAGACATACATACAGTCAGGCAGATAGACTTACATACACACACACACACACACACATACATACATACATACATACAGACAGACAGACAGGCAGACAGACAGAGAGGCAGACAGGTAGACACACAGACAGATTGACAGACAGACAGATGGACAGACAGACAGACAGAGAGATGGGCAGACAGAACAGGAGGCAGACAGAGCGGAGGGGAGGAATAAAAGCAGAGTGTGTCAGTCAGCCCAGATGTCAGGGGCGCAGAATAAGCCCAAAAGTACATAATGGTGGCAGTGGGAAAAGATGCCGGTTCTGCCGTAAAGAGGTTAGGTTAACAAGTGCTCCCACAGCAGCAACTGCCACGCCGGGCCTGAGCACACACATAAAGTGCCCGCGAGTGCGGGAAATTACACAGCGCACAAAGGACCCCAAGAAAAGCCAGGTCTCTGTCGATAACGGGAGGGGTGATTACGGCAGACAGTGGCAGCTACCGCGTACCCCCTCCCACATGCAGAATACAAAGCTGCTGCTGTAATAACAGTTTACAGAGAAACATTGTACTGCCACATAATAGCCCCGTTATAATTTGCTCTAACAACTCCAATTATCTTTCTTATTGATTCAGCCTTATGTTTAATAGGTGTGGCCACACCTCTTGAATTACGCGTCATTAAAGGTGTTGAAGAGTGAAAATGTAAAATTGTCCCCTCTTTATATGCGCTTGAGGCCTCTCTCCCTCACTCTCTCTCTCTCTCTCCTGACAGCGTAATTTGTCCCCCGATCAGGCCCGGTGTAAACATCACACAACAGTCATTTCCAACCCCGGACGCTTTTTTTTTTCCTGCCCTCCTTCCAACAAAAGGAAGGCTTGCGGAGCGGTAAAGCAAGGACGGGTACAAAGGTAGAGGAGCTCGTGTGTGCTTGTGTTGTCTGTATTTAAGTGGGTCAATTTCTCTGTTTTTCTCTCCTCCCATCTCTTTTCACCACTTTGCTCGTTTCTAATCTGCTTGGGCCGGGCGGTTTGTTTTCTCTCTCTCACACTCTCCCTCCTTCCCTCCCTCCCTCCCTCCCTTCAGTCTGCTGTTAAACGCTCGTCTGTTTCATCCCTTAGCTTCTCTCTCGCAGAAAGACCACACTGACGATTTCTTCTTTAGAAAATGGAAAACAAGGAAATACAAGCAAGAGAGTGGTTCAATAAAATATGGATCTGTTTAAGGGATTAGCCTGGAAGAGTTAAGGCCTGAATTACTGACACTTTTAGCATGTACAAAACCTTTAACATGCGCAAAACCAATAACATAACCTATGATTGGTCCTGGTATTTATTTTACACCAATCATTGGTTCTGTTATTAGTTTTGCTTGTGCTAAAAGTTGATAAATTCCTTAGTAAATCAGGCCTCTTAATCTGCACATACACTGGCAATGAGGGCAAACTGTGATATGTGATACTGCACAAAACATAAGGTATGCCGGTTTTATTTTTTTTATAAAACAAAAGACATTTTGGGCCCATGCTGCAGTTCCCCTCATCTACCCGGGGGGGGGGAAGGGGGTCAGGGTCAGCATGGGCAGAGAGGCTGTGGCCACAGTGAGATCAATCAAAGCAGAGGATTGTGGGAAGTAAAATCCAACACAGATTTATATTACGCTTTTCTAGACACTCAAAAACGCTTTACGGTTATGAGGGGGAAACTTGTTATAGCACCCACCTGTGTGGTGCAATGGCAACCATTTTGTGCCAGAACGCTCACCACACACTAGCTGAGGTGGAGAGGGACTTTTTTTGCCAGTTGAATCAGGGGATGATGAGGTGGCAGTTTGAAAGAGCCAGGTTGTGAATTTGACCTGGACACCAGGGAACCCCCCTGCGCTTTGTGAAGAGTGTCATGGGATCTTTAATGACTAGTGTTTAAAGTCCCATCTGAATTATGGCGTCTCCTACTGCACAGTGTCCCCATCACAGTGCTGGGGCATTGGGAATAATTTGACCAGAAGGAAGATCGCCACCCACTGGCCCACTATTAACATCTTTTGAACAATTTAAAGACCAGGATTCATCTCACCAGTGGAGCCAAGCAGAGCGTTAGGTCTGCAGAGGTCATGATGGAAGACCCCCCCCCCCCCCTTGCTTTCAGTCCAGTTGTTTGGGATGATCCTCTCTCTGCGTGCCCTTTAAAACTCACATCCA